>NW_017732253.1:82762-87264 GCF_001890085.2 Hipposideros armiger | reverse complement strand
TCTTATATAGCTCTTCCCAAGAAAGTTACAAGCTCCTGGAAGAAAAAGACCTCTTATTTTTCACACATGTTATACAACACCCAGAAAAGAAGCACACACATTAGCAGTACCCAAAATGACACCAGCCATTGAGATCAATGAAGATAGGGTCCTGCCAGACAAGAGAGGTTATGCGGCTGCCTGCCTGAGTCCTTCCCCTTCATTCTAATAAGTGCCTGAAAAAATGTCGATCCCATATAAAGAATCTCCATCTTCCTCAAATCAAGTCACTAAATATTCGTATGCACAAAAAAAGAGGTAAAATACTGTGATCTAAATAGATTGCAGACTATGGAATTAAGAAGACAATTGTTCCATGGTGTGTGAAGTTGCCCATTCGGAAGAGAAAGGCATGGGTTGCCATAAATCTCTTTAATGGGGAATAAATAGGGTATTAATGAGGTATAAGTGGAGATATTTAACTGAAATGGTTCCTCTTATAAAATCAATGATTCACATGCATTGCATAAACTTCATATGTCAAATCTCTTTCCCATAGAAAGGCAGGTATGTAATTATCTGCACCCTGTCCCAACACACGCAGTTATTTTGGTGTCTAACCTCAGAGCAGGATCTTAAAGTTCTGTTACTGTCTGTGCTTATGCACAAGATTCTCTTCAAGGCTATAAGGCTCAAGAGATTTCATAGCCACCTCATGCAAAAGAGTCATCAAAGTAAGCAGTGGCACTGTGCTCTTCTTTTAATCTGGTCCACTAAACTGTCCATTGTCTTTCTTGTAGCACAACCCTTTGATAATTTTTAAAACCTACTTGGCATTGATAAGCTTTCTTTCCCACAGTTCCCACTGATTCTTTTCATCCTCATAACATTAGTAAAGGATGTGTGCATGCTGCTTTAGAGTTTACATAGCATTTTCACTCACTATGTATCTTTACATTATGATTTGATTCTACAACGATCCTATGATGTTGATACTCTCTCCATTTCACAGATGAGGAAAGTAAGGCTCAGAGAAGTTAAATGACTTGCCCAAAGTCACACAGCTACTAATACATGGTAGAGTCAAAACTAAAAATCAGATCTTCTGACTTCAGTCCTGTGTAATTCCCTCTGTTCTGTGTGGATTTTCACTTTTCCCTGTTGCTTTCTCTTTTGAATCTTATGTGATCTTTATCAACTATTCAGTTCATGGTTGGTGCTTTCTTTTGTTCTCCTTTCATCACCTTGGCTCTCAAATACCTCAGAATCTCACTGATTGACTCATAGCATTACTTGTTCTCCACCTAACTGCAGAAGGTGAAACCAGGCTTGATATGCCACAAACTGGGCCACTGAGGTACAAGTGTACTCATTCAGATCGATGACATATGGCTATATAGGTATATATGACATATAGGTAGAGGCAGGCTCAGCTTTGCCTAGCCATGGTGTTAGTTTTCAATAAGTTAGTAGAACTGAAATAAACTTTAAAACAACAACAACAACAAAACAAAACAAAAAAAAAAACTAATGAAGCTAACAGTTTGTACCAGAGAAACCAAGGGTGAGCCTTTGGTTTCTAGGATAGCTTCAGTGTAAGATGTCCAGAGATGCCAACATGGGTCATATGACCTCTAGAAGTTNACTAGCATTTATCTCCCCAACCCAATAGAGTAAACCTGAGAAGTGAGACACTTAGAGTGGAAATATGTAACAATTTTCCTTCTTCTTGTTGACGTGTCATCAGCAAGGGCACCATTCCCCTGCTATGACACAGGGATAGCTATCCTCATACCATTCCTAATCACCTCCCAATAGAAAATACTCAAAGATACCAGTCTTCTCTGTCTATCCATCTTAGCTCTTATTACACAAACCTCAGGGACCTTTCCTCCCAGCAGTTAACTGCTTCATGAGAACATCCCAGATCTCCCATATCATCCCCCTCACCTGGACCTTCTTTATATTATCCCCAATTTAGAATGCTACCAGTGATCACCTTGGGCACCTTCGCATAGACAGGAAGACATTTTATCAGTACAAGGTGTTCTTCCCTTAAACTTGGGATACAAATTAGACTACAACTGAGACGTCAGCACTAGTGTGTAACACAGTACACACTGTGCAACTCTGTACACAGTCTCCCAAGCGCTGGGTCCAGGGTATGCTCAGGCCTCATCTTCTCATATCCTCCCTCCCTGGCCCTCATCACTACCCCCATGAGAGTCAGGCTAGTTATGCACAGAGGGTGTGCTAAACTGAATAACGCTCCCCCCAAAAATGTCCACACCCTAATCCCCAGACTCTGGGAATTTTGTTACCTTACACAGCAAAAAGGGATTTTGTAGATGTGATTGAATTATGGTCTTGATTTGGGAGGATTATCCTGGATTATCACAAGGATCTTTACAAGAAGGAGGCAGAATGACCAAAGTTAGTAGTTCAAGGCTACGTGATGTCAGAGCAGAGGAACAGAGAGAGGGAAGATGCTATGTTGTGGCTGTGACGATGGAGGAGGAGGCCACAAACCAAGGGATGCAGGTACCTGGCCTCCAGAAGCTGGAAAAGGCAAAGAAATAGATTCTCCCTCAGGCCTCTAAAAAGAACATGGCCCTGTGCCATCTGACCTCTGACCTCTCGAACTATAAAATAATACAGTTGTATTGTTTTAAACCATTAAGTTTAGGGTAGTATGTTACAATAGCAATAAGAAAAAATACTGAGGTGTTTCATCTTTAGGGGGCTAAGGCTTCCCTCTAGTTAACCAGACATATCAACTGGACAGTGAACCACTGTAAACATCCATCTTTAACAAAATAGTCACCAAACAAATATTTACTGGGGACCTAACCTTGTGCTATGTGCTGGAAAACCAGAGATGAATGACATGGCCCCTGCCCTGGAGTAGCTCAGAGACTCCCCCAGCACAGAGTGTGAATCCACAGCAGCTCTAAAACGGCTCAGCTTTTTCACTAGCGCCTGTGCTTAATGCTGACTGGAGTTACGGAGACAAACTGGCTTCTGGCCTGGAGTTGACAAGCGGCTCCCACTAAAAATTCAGGAGAGCCTGACTTCCATTCAGTGAGGTTAAGCAGAAGCTGGGAAGAAGTTGCCTCTAAGAACTGCGTGCTAACCTGCAAAGCCAGCAAATGTCAGTTTTTTACTTTCTAATTAAACCACCCTCAATTTCTACCCCTAAATGTTGTTCAGGAAGAAGAAAAGACAAGAATCAGCAGCTCCACTGGGGTTGGTGGAGGACGGACTGGGGTGGTGTGGGGCTGAACAACCCAACNAAGTTGGGCAGAATGGAGATGAAATTAGAGAGAGGGAGGCCTGGAAGATATCACTGATAAATGCAGGGAGCAAACCACACATACACCTGGCAAAAGAAAATTCTAGGCAGAGGTAACGGCAACTGCTAAGATGCCTAGGTGGGAGTGAATTGATTTTATTTTACTTGTCTAACAAATATTTTCTGAGTGCTTAGTATATGCCAGGCCCTCTCATAGACATTGTGCATTCGTAAATGAATATAAAACAGGCCTTTTTTTTTTCAATAGGTAATTATAATATATATCAATGTTGGTGGTAAGTTCAGGGTATTCTGGGAGGTCACTGGAGGACCACAAAACAGGAGTTATTGTGGTGAAAAGGCCACAAACCAGTGTGTGACCATGATGCTGCAGAATTGCTTATTATTGTTTTGTTACAGTTTGGGTAATTACAGTAAGTCTTACTAAAATTTCTGAGGTGGCTGTTGCAGGAATGGGCTCTCTAATTATTACAGAGAATTTTTTCTCATTTTGCAGCAAGAATGCTCTACCCAGAGCCCAAGAGTTGGGAATGCTATACCCAACTCACAGCTCCACAGCCTTGGCACAGAGCCCTAGAAATCTCTTGAAGAAAAGAGGAAGGAATGTGAATACACTTTCCAGGGGAACTGATTCCCTAGAGGGACACCCTGGCCCTCTCTAACTCTCTGTCTGCTGCCCCCACCCCACCCACAGATTGCGACAAGTCCTGCCAGACCTGCTCATCGTCTGGGACCTGCACGACCTGTCAGGAAGGCCTGAAGATGAACAGCCATGGAAAATGTGTGCCTCACAAGGAATGCGCCCCCTCCGAGTACTGGGATGAGGATACTCTGGGATGCAAGCCCTGTCACACTAAGTGCTTCCGCTGCTTGGGGTCCTCTGAGGACCAGTGTCTTACCTGCCTGAGGCCCAGCCTCCTTCTCAGTAAGTCACTTTCCTCTGAGGCAGGCTTTTTCTTTCCCCCATCTGGGAAACTACCTTTCACAACGCCTGGTACCCAGTAGATATTAGTATCTTTCTTTTTAATTTTTTACTTTGTGTTTGGAAAATTTTCAAACCTACAGAAATGATGCAAGAGTGAGACTAGTACAAGTAACACCACACACATGCCTTTTACCCATTTCATCCATTGTTAATCTTTCACCCCATTTGCATTATCATTTGCTTGTTCTCAGTCTCTCTCAATGTATATGCATACATAATTCACAA
>NW_017732253.1:74398-78036 GCF_001890085.2 Hipposideros armiger | reverse complement strand
CAGGATTTGATGAGATAATAACAACTGAGAAAACACTTTATTGGCACCTAAAACATGCAAATGTGCAACAAAGATGATGTCTATTCCTTCTTTTTCTATTATACTATCCTTACACAGCACAGAAGTGAGATAGGAAGCTATCTTCTCTCATCTATATTTCCAGCACCAGTGAAGGAGCAACATATCAGGAGGGAAGCCATTTTCTCCTTATCTCTCACTCAATTCCCTCCCCACTGAGATTTTACTGCTTTAGTTAAACAATCACAATTTATATAATTCTGGGGCAGAGTCCAAGCAGGTAATGTAAATCAGTGAAGAGTGCTCTGTGAAAGAAAATCCCAGTTCAAGCTTGATGAAAAGTGGAATTTGATGTTTCACCTGTGTATTGGTGACAGAGCAAGCACTGAGGATTAGATCAAACAGGAGAGTATCAAATAGGAGAGTCACATTGCCACATGGGAATGATAAATTTACATGTGGAATATCCCAACTTTGAAATGTGGGCAATGAATTGAAATTTTTTTAAACTGTGAAGGTCAGTGTATTATGGGCGACACAAAACTTATCCTTGACAACCTGCTCAAGGTGGTCAGTACATAAGCTGTCACTTTGTAACCTGAGCTATTCTAGAAGCCTGTTCTCCCACTATTGTTACCAGCAGATCTCAGAAGGAAAAGTCCCAGCAATGGTTCCATCCAAGTGCAGACATTTGGTTGTCTTTTACCCTGAATAGTTAAAAAAGGACCTAGACCAAACCACCTTTCTGCTGTCCCCCATCTGCCTCTGTCTTTTATGGAGACAAGATGGAACTCCCATCTGGGAATGCCAGTGCTTTGTTAATCCTTCCCCACTTAAAAGGGATGTCCTGATTGTTCTTAACAGGGGGAGAAATTTAACTGTGAAAAATGCCACGAGAGCTGTGTAGAATGCAAAGGCCCTGGCACCAAGAACTGTACTGCGTGCCCTGCCAACCTGCTGCTGCACATGGATGACAGCCGCTGCCTGAGCTGTTGCAACACCTCAGATCCCACCGATGCCCAGGAGTGCTGTGACTGCCAGGACATCACAGGTGAGGAGAGAAGAGCAGTCTGCCGAGGAAGGGCGTGTCCTCAAGAAGCTGGAGGGAGCAAACAGGAGAGGAGGATAGAAAGTTCGGAGAATCAATATGGCTACCTTTTCATTGAGTGCCTGCTATGTGCCTTACTGTACTTGAAACTTTCTGTCCATTATCTCATATAAGTAGATATTATTAATCCCATTTCACAGATGAGGAGATTGAGGTTCAAAGAGTTTATTTACCTGGCCTAAGTCCACACCAATGTTAAGAGGCTCATTTAGAATTAGAATGTGGGTCCTTTGGACTGCAAAGCCCACAGTCTTTCCATTATCCTGCTGTCTCCAATATTAGAGNCTTTAGGGATGGCCCAGCATCTAGGCTTCAGCCAAATTGCTGCTGGTCTGAAAAATGTAACGAACCTTAAGGCACGCATTTTGTAGCATAACCTTTTTACTGCCTTTCCCCCCCTCTTTTAATTTTTCCTAACCTTAATTTCTCTTTATACAAAAAAACAAACCCTAAAACAAACCCCACACTTTTGTATTTTAAAATTGGAGTAAGACATCTAAGCTATATTTTAGAAAAATGTAGGGCAGGGAGGAAGGAAGTAGGGGAAGATTGATTCTTTCATCAGAGACCACAATTATGTTCCAGACATGTGGGAGATTCTGTATAAAGCCAGAGGTAAAATAAAAATAGAATGGCTTTGAATTTATATCACTACAGACAGCCCCCAATCTAAGAAGTAGTTGAGTAATAAAAGTTTATTCTCTAAGATGTTGTTCATAGCTCAGAATTCATTTTTCCATAGAAACATTATAAATGATTGAGCTCACAGATCAGACATGAAAAGGGGATTTAACTCCATACTGAACATGAAGGACAGGACTCACAGTTCTAGTTCAAGTTCATCTAACCACTCTTTAGTTTACAATATTCTTCTGATGGGAAGACCTATACATGTTCCAACTCATAATACCAAGCACATTCCATGTCCTTTCTGTCTCCCTGCTTCTGCTTTGAAATCCTCAGCATAAATACCAGGGTCTTCCTAAGGGAAGGAACTATGGCTCAGGTCCCCTGTCTCCAAACTCTCTCCCAAAGTTATTGCTTGATGTCTGCATAGAAGGAAATGCTTGGGTCAGTCGTTCCTGGGGTCTGTGAATTAGGAGAGAAAGGGATTACCTCCACAGGATACAGAGTCTGTAGATTCTGACCTCCTCTTCCTGGGGGTTCATGTGTTAAAGGCAGATAGTATGATAGAAAGAGCACTGGACTGTGAGTCCAAATGCCTGAATTTGAATCATGACTCAACCATTACCTATGTAAACTTGAATGCGTGACTTCACATGTCTGGGCCTTAGTTTTCATTTATTAAAAAAATAAATAAACAGGCCTTCCACCCAACGCCACCCCGGAGCCTTCTGTGCCCAGCTGTGGTTCAACCCCACTGTGTTCTTCCACATTGCTGTCCACGGTGAGACCTTGGGCCGTGTCTCTTTTGAGTTGTTTGCAGATCAAGTTCCAAAGACAGAAAACTTTCGGGCTCTGAGCACTGGGGAGAAAGGATTTGGTTATAAAGTTTCCTGCTTTCACAGAATTATTCCGGGATTTATGTGCCAGGGTGGTGGCTTCACATGCCATAATGGCATAGGCTGCATGTCCATCTATGGGCAGAGGTTTGATAGTGAGGACTTCATCCTGAAGCACAAGGGTCCTGGCATCTTGTCCATGGCAAATGCTGGACCCAACACAGATGGTTCCGTTTTTCACCTGCACGGCCAAGGCTGAGGGGATGGGTGGCAAGCACATGGTCCTCAGCAAGGTGAAAGACAGCATGAATATTGTGGAGGCCATGGAGCACTGTGGGTCCAGGAATGACAAGACGAGCAAGTAGATCACCATTGATGACTGTGGACAACTCTAACGAATTAGAATTGTTTTATCTTAACCAGCAGACCATTCCTTTTGTACCTCAGGAGAACACTCCTCATCTGCTCAGAACACCCCATAATCTTTGTGCTCTCACTGCAGTTCATTGGGTTCCATATTTTCCTTGCCCCTCCAAATCTAGCTGGGTTGCAGAGTTAAGTTTATGATTATGAAATAAAAGCTAAACAATTGTCTGTCCTTGTTTGGGTTAGGGTGTTGGAATAGGTTTCATTTTAAGCAGCAACAGGTGGCTTCTAAGACAACACTTGCTATGTGTACTTAATTCCAGAGTACTTTGTTTTTTGCTTCCCTGACCTAAGAATTTAATGTCACTGAGTATCATAAATAAATAAATAATAAATAAGATGTCAAATTTCTGAGAAGAGAGTTTATAATTTTCAAAAGAATCTTAAAGAAAATTATCACTACCATCCCCCAAATTAAGAACCCCTGGACACAATGATCTGTTAAATCCTTTCAGCCGTAGCATTTTAAGTTCCAAGCCTGGGGTTGTTTCTCAGTTACAAACTACCTAATCATAATTTACTCATCAAGTTTTGGGACCCCCTCCTCCCCAACCAAATCCGTTGGTATCATCCTTGTCCTCTATACTAGTTAAACATTAAGCAGAATGACAAATGAAGGTTTC
>NW_017732253.1:23242-70358 GCF_001890085.2 Hipposideros armiger | reverse complement strand
TCTGCAAAAGCCTAACCTCTCTTGATTACCTACTCATTCTTCACTGAGACACTTGTCCCTTCAAAGAAGCCAGATCCCGGAGGCTGATCATGACTCTGCAGATCTAAGACTGCAGAATAGTAAGACATGATTGCGTATGGTGACCGGGCAATTGAAACAACCTCCAAAGGACTTTTATTGATTCTCCTGCCTTAAGCAGTATTTATCTCCAAGTACCACACATGGATTGCTTACCCATCCCTCTGGTGCTTTAATATTTCCTCCAGGGAAAAATTCTGTGCTGATATTGCTAACAATGGAAGCCATAATGATGGTGCTGTTATTTTAGAAGAAGAAATTCTACTTAATGGGAAAAATCCCATGAGAATGAAAGTTATAATAAAATAGAAAACTTGTTTATCACTAGCAAAGAGAGAGAGACATAGTAGCGATGAATCAGATATAATAAGCCAATATACCATAAGCAAAAATAATTGCCCTTAAAATAATTGGCAGCAGTATATTATTAAGCTAGCATTTACAATGTACCTAGAATCTCTCATAAAAGAATCCTGGGGACAGACCTGAGTGGTTCAAAAAATATTAATGGAAAATTTAGTGTGTATTTCAACTTGTACATCCAACACAGCCTGCTAGTTTTTTTCTCCAGTTCTTCCATACTTTCTTTCACGCTCCTATTTGATGGGTTAAAGAATAGGGAAGAAAAAAAAAATTAAGTAACTTACCCAAATCATAGCACTCGAATAAGTGAGTGAAAAGTAAGAAAAAATAGCTCATCACTGAAGTTATGGTTTAATCTTTCCTTTTGTGACAGTTTTGGTTACTCCATATTCTCAATTAAGGCATCAAAACAGAGGCTGATAAATGACAGAGGGCAGAGCGCTCAACTTCAGAAATCTTAATTATGATAGAAGAAATTTAAAGGTGGCACTTCTCTTCCTGCCAGATTATGGCCACAGAATGCCAAAACGTCAAAAAAAAAAAACAGTTGTCAGAGCGTTTTACCCTAATATCTTCAGACTATCACAGGAAGTTAGAATTCCTGGGTTCAAATTCTGATTGCTCCACAAACAAGCTCTTAGCTCTTACAATGTGACAATCACTTCCTCCTCTCTGTGGACCTGAGTTTCCTCAACTGACAAGCAACAGGTTGACTCAAGTAATATCTAAGGCCCCATACAATGATAAGAGTCAATGGTTTTATAAATAATCTGTTCTTGCCTTTGGTGGCATAATCATGTTGGACCAGGTTTAAAGGTAGCTGGGGAGAGGACTTAGTCTTAGAAAAAGTCAGTTATTTAGCAAGAAGTGAAGCATGGCCCAAGATGGAATATTTCTCTCAGGAGAGAAATAGAAGAATTCATCGGTAAGGATGGATACTTGGCAACTGATCCATGAGGTATGGAAATGACGGGGACCCCTTTGTATTTCAAACTGACCTTTATCCTAGAAGGGTTTGATGTCATCACCAGACTCAGACTGGGACTCTCATGGGGGTACAAATGGCAATTCTGTAGAGTGATATGCCTTTTGAGAAAAACCAGAGAGAGTGATTCTACCATTTTAGATTTAAAAGATAAAGATGAAATTCTTAACCTGAGAAACTAATTTCCCCCATTCCATCTCTTCTTTCTCACCCCTCCCCTCTGCCCTCTTCCTTTGGGGTCATCTTCCAACAGATGAGTGCATCCTTCGAGCAAGTGAGATCAGGTCTGCACCTGAGCATTTCAAGACAGGCTTGTTCATCACCTCCTCCATCGTGCTGGTGCTTCTGCTCGGGGCAGCTGTGATCATCTGGAGGAAATCACGGGGCCGAGCCCAGCTAGCAGAGAAGGCCGGCTATGAAAAGCTGGCTGACCCTAGCAAGTCATACTCCTCCTATAAGAGCAGCCATCACGAGAGCACCAACTTTGAAGAGGATCAGGTGATTGAGTACAGGGACCGCGACTATGATGAAGATGACGATGATGACATCGTCTACATGGGCCAAGATGGCACTGTCTACCGGAAATTTAAATATGGGCTGCTGGATGATGATGACGAAGATGAGCTGGAATACGACGATGAGAGCTACTCCTACCCGTGACAGAGGTCACCTCCACACCACCCCATTCCTCTCCCAGGCATGAGTGTGAGCATTAGAGTGTAGGATTTTATCCTCACACACCAGGCTGATGTATGCGTGTTTGTATTTGTCTTCTTAACCATGATTCCAACTGAAATATATAAGAATGCTGAAGTATTTTGTTCTTCCTTTGAGTGGCTAAACTTGATTAACCATAATTGTTCAACCATAACTGAGGAACAAGGATCAAGTCCGAAGGGATTTTCCTCCGAACAATATGTCAAACAGAACACAGGAAGTAAAAACAAGTGAGATTTGTATAAACTGTTTTATGTGATTTTAAAAAATGAAAAAGGAAGTGGAGGACTATTTGAGATCTTGCTCCCCAGCATATGTCATCAATTTGGCTCAAATAAGCTCTTATAAAAACTTAAAAAAAAAAAAAAGGAAGTGGACCTGTAAAAATTCTGGTTTTTGCTGTATTGTGGAGATATCTACTGTACTGCCTTCTGGAATTCTGATATTTCTGTAAATGATTTTTGGGGATGGGGAGATGAAAGAGTTGTTTGTCTTAGAGGACTTTTCTCCCATTAGCTCTCTTTAAGCAGAGATTCGTTCTATAAGAACCAACTGAAGAAGGTTCTCGTGGCATTTAACAATTGACTCCGGGCTGCGCCTGGTGAGCCAAAGAGACCACTGCTGACAATGGTCATGACCTAGTTCAAGATGAGAAAAGAAAAGGGAGGTAGCATTATAGCTGAGGCACCATCATGTGTTCACTGGGCTCTGGTTCCTCTGCATGAATCCAGAGTCATTATGACTCTAGGAGCAGAACAAACCCCGGCAGGAGATAGCAGCAAATCCAGCAGGAAAGAAATCACTAAGTTTCCAAGAATTGCAACACTATACCCTCATGATTTCTAAGAATGTTTCTAGTTGGAAACATCAGCTAAGACATCAAGTAATAAAAACAAATCACAGTGTTAACCTAACATAAAATGACCAAAATTACATCTACTCTAATAAAAGACTTTAGCTACTAAATCAGCAAGCTTTCATCAACAGCCTGTCACAGAACTGTGGACTCTCCATAGAAAAAGTTGGAATGGAGTCTAACATGCATAATCCCAACTTCCCGCTCACAAACTTAATCCAGCTGCTGACCAGCCTTCCAACACTCTTTGTCCCTGTGTCTTTTGTTTCTAAACATCCTAGGCCTCCTTTTTTCCACTTTCCTGCCAAGCACATGCTTGGATTCATGCACCTAGGGCAGTTTTTCTACAGATAATACAGAGAGAGGGACTCTTGCTGTGTGAAATTACCTAAGCAGGGTTTTTGCAGACTTCCTTGACAAAGCAGAAGTTACAGGCAGTCCTAGGAGCAAACCCCCAGAAATTTTCAGATGATGATGATAATTTTAAAAAATGTATTGCACACCTACTATGTACCAGGTACCAAGCTAAATAATTTCTTTTGGAAAAAATCACCTAACACGACCATAACTTCATGAGGTTGGTACCATTATTGCTCTGTTTTCATAGGAAACCCGAGGTTTATGAGAGATTAAGTAACTAGCCCAAGGTTGACAGAAAGCCAATCAAGATTCAAGAAAATAGAATTATCCTAAAGCACATGTCCTTAATAATTGTGCTACACTGTCATAAAGTAAGAAAAGAAGCATCCTGAATCTAATAAAGACATGTCTGTTACTTTATGATATGGCAGCTGTATTACCTTTACTAAATTTGTGCGTTTTCTTTTCTTTTTTTTAAACATGATGTACCACTAACACAAGAAATCTCTGTGAAGAAGTCTTCAGTTTATGGAAGGCCTCAGTGTTTCACAGGGGAAAGCTCTTAAAGGAAAGGTTGGCCAACTCTCTCTGGAAAGCGCCAGACAGTAAATACTTTAGGCTTTGCACAACTACTCAACGCTGCCATTGTGGCATGAATGCAGCCAATCCATAATGAATGGGTGGGTCGTTCTCCAATAAAACTTTATTTATACTAAAATTTGGATATAAAATAATTTTCACATATCATAAAAGAGTATGCTTCTTTTCATTTTTTTTCTTAAATCATGAAAAATATAAAAACCACTCTTAGCTCGAGGCAGTACAAAAATATGTGATGGGCCAGACTTGGCCACCAGACTATAGTTTGCCAACCTCATCTTAAAAAAATAAATTCTTAAGAGACCATGTGCGTTATACATGCATACGATATGCCTCCAAATTTTTTGATCATTTAAAAATCATCTCTTCAAAATCTTTTTTGAACCCGATAGTTCCATTTGTAATTCTTAGAAATAAAAATACATGTAAGATAGCCATTGTACCAATAGAAGAATTTCTCCTCTCTTGCTGTGTAATTACAGAGTGTAGCCTATAGAAATAAGTATTTTTGCTTATACTGTGTTTTTCATCTCCCCTGATAATTCTAAAGCTGATAAACTGAGTTTGACATTTCTTTGTGTAGCCTGGAAATTGTTTTTCAAGAAAAAATATGTTTATGATGCACAGTTAAAGATTAAATAAGGTCAAGATGACCTTGAATACTAAGAAAAATTGTATTGTTGTTACTGTGTGAGCCTGAAAAGAAGGTTCATACTGTGTATTGGTTCAGTTTGACATCTTTCTTTCTTCTTATTTATGCTACATTATTCCTAGACATATTTTGAATACTATGGTAACAATTATCTAAGTAGATAAATATATGTTTGGGAAACGAAGTCACTTTTTGAGTTCCTGTCTGCAAATAACTTGGAAGTATTAACAGCATCCTTGTAGACTGGAACTATACCAAGAGGCTGGGCAGGGGCTTGGAAGGTTCCAGTTCATAGATGGTAACTTTAAAATTGGAAATAAAACTAAATCGAGCCCAGATCATTCTATGAGGACTTGCTTATGAACACACCATTTCTGAGAACTTTTTAGGCACTTAGTACAATCAAGCACTGCTTGACAACGGGGATGCAGTCGGAGAAATGCATCGTTAAGTGATTTCATCATTGTGCAAACACCACAGAGTATACTTATACAAACTTAGATGGTATAGCCTACTACAAACCTAGGCTGTGTGGCACAGCCTACTGCTCCTAGGCTGTAAGTTTGTACAGTATGTTACTGTACTTAATACTATAGGCAATTTGGCACAATAGTATTTTTGTATCTAAACATAGAAAAGCAATAGTAAAAATATAGTATAAAAGATTAAAAAGTGGTATATATCCATATAGGGCACTTACCATGAATGGAGCTTGCAGGACTGGAAGTTGTTGCTCTGGGTGAGTCAGTGAGTGGTGAGTGAATGTGGAGGCCTAGGACATTACATACTGTAGACTTTATAAACACTGTACACTTAGACTACAGCAATTTGTAAAAAACTATTTTTCTTTCTTCAATAATAAATTAACCTTAGTCTACTATAACTCTTTTACTTTATAAACTTTTTTTAACTTTTCAATTATTTTCAACACTTCTCTTAAAACATACATTGTATGGTCCAGCTGAGTGGCTCATTGGTTAAGAGTTGGCTTGGGAGCTCAAGCTCTGAGCAGCACAGTCACCGGTTCAGATCCCAAATGAGGGCCAGTGATGCTGCCCTCTACAGCTAAGATGGTGAGCAACAGCTCGACCTGGAGCTGGGCTGCCGTCAACAACATAGGCTGTAGTCCCTGCTGCAATGGACTGCCATAAGCTATCATGAGCGTCTGGCAGCTGGTGTGAGCTGCTGTGAGTCGCCGTGAGCGCCCGTCCAATGGCTGGCAACCGATCTGCCTCACCCGGGAAGAGCACAATGATCACAATACCAACATNCCGGGAAGAGCACAATGATCACAATACCAACATGGGCCAGTGAAGCGATGTCCTCCACAACTAGACTGAAGAACAAAAGAACAGCAACTTGTCTGTTCCTTCCCCAATTCCTCAATGCTATTCCCTCTTCCAATTCCCCAAAATCTTAGGGGGGGGAAAACATACATTGTATAACTGTACAAAAATATTTTCTTTCTTTATATCCTTATTCTATAAGCATTTTTTTATTTTTAACTATTTTTGTTTTACTTTTAAACTTTTTTGTTAAAAATTAAGACAGACATATATGTTAGCCTAGGCCTCTGCTTGAAAGCAAGTACAGTTGACCCTTAAACAACACGGGTTTGAACTGCATGGATCCATTTACACACAGATCTTTTTCAATAAGTACAGTTGGCTCTTTGTATCTGCTGGTTTCGCATCCATGGATTCAACCAACCTCAGATATGCAGGGCCAACTGTAGAATCAAAAGTTATATGCAAATTTTCGACTTTGAGGGTGTTGGTACCCCTCCCCCTGAATTATTCAAGGGTCCACTCTACCTGGTAAAGGGTAATACAATGACTATGAAGGGGTTAGAAAAATCATAACTCATCTTCTGGGGCTTTGCCACCCAGAATTAAAGATTTCCATTATCAAGGAAGAGAAAAGTAGGGCACAGTAGCTGTTAGACAGCCTGAGGAGATTGCCTCTCACTAACAAAGTGTTCATTGATAAGAACTGATCCCAGCCTGCAAGAGAAATGATACGAGGCTTATTAAACCCTTATATGAAGCAAACACATGTTTGTCAAACTCAGAATTATAACTAACAAGAACAGAACAAGATTGAGGGCAGGAGTTTTACCATCCCTGTAAATTACTAAGGCTTTTTGGTGGCTAGGAGTGATTCTAGACCTGATGCGAATTCTATTGTATCCCTTAGGCTGTTTTCAGTTGTACATGATAGAAAATTTAACCCAAACTGGCTTAAATACAAAATAAATTTATTGGCTCATTTAATCAAAAAGGCTAGGACTAGGGGTGGGATCAGGTACTGCGGGAAATAGGGCTCATACTGGCATCACACACTGGTGTTTCTCTCTCACCTCTCTGTCTTTTGCTATGTTGTCTCCATTCTCACTGCAAGTCACTGCTCACTTTGGCAGGATGTCTGCCAGTGTGCCAGACTTCACATTCTCTTGGGTCTGTGTCCACTAGGAAAAAGGCCCTACCTCTGATCCAAGTCTCAGAAAAACTTTCGTGGTATCTCATTGACTGAGAAAAGGCATTTGCCAATTTCTATCGTGTAAATACTCCCATCATGGCCAATTCCAAGCTTCAAATGTGATATCACTTAATGTGGAGTTGGGAAGAAATGTAAAAAAAATGAACAATTACATAGTATTTCTACCACTCAGATGCATTAGATGTAAATAACCTCAGGGCCATATATAATAAAATGTAAAATATTTGTTAACTGTGTTTTTAATATAACTTCTTTAATTGAAAGTGTTATACCTTAATTTTTAATAATAGCTATCTAACAGCTGACTCACAAGATTCCTGAAAAACCTTGGCTTTCATAAGTTGGGACAAGCCAGCTTCAACACACCACTCTTTTTAGATAGAATCTTTTTTTCTGTGATAATTTTCTTTCTCTCGGTATCAAATCTCTCATCCAGAATTTCCTCTCTTTTTTTTTTCATCAGTTCTCCCACTCCAATGCTCTTGGAAGCCAACAAAATTTTTAGTTTTTTGCTCATTTCTACCAGCAATCAAAGAAAAACAAATTTAATCAATAATGTCTTAGCAGACTATTTTAATTATAGCACACAATTCTGGAGTTCTGTCCACTGCTACCTGTAGAGACATGGACAATTTCGTGTATTACTTGGAATAGAGTATGTCAATGTATTCATTTTCTATTAATGCATAACAAACTACCACAAATTTAGCAGCTTAAAATAACATCCATTTATTATCTTACAGTTTTATAGGTCAGAAGTCCAGATGGGTTTGATTGGGTTCTCCGCTTAGGATCTCATAAGGTCAAAATCAAGGTGTCAGCCAGGCTGGCTCTTACCTGGAGACTGAATAATAATTGCTTTCCAAGGTATCCAGGTTGCTAGCAGAATTCAGTTTCCTGTGGCTATAAGATTGGGGTCCCTGCTTTCTTTTCTGGCTGTGGGCCAGGAGTCACTCTCAGCTTCTAGAAGCCACACTCTGGTCCTGTAAATGTCTCTCTTTCTCTTCTTTTTTTTTTTAAAGATTTTATTGGGGAACTAAGGGAGGGGAACAGTGCTGGGGAATTGGGGAAGAGGAACAGTCAAGTTGCTGTCCTTTTGTTCTTCAGCCGAGTTGTGGAGGACATGGCTTCACTGGCCCATGTTGGTATTATCATTGCGCTCTTCCCGGGTGAGGCAAATCAGTCGCTGGCCACTGGATGGACACTCATGGCGGCTCTTGGCAGCTCACGTTGGCTGCTAGCCACTCACAGTAGCTTATGGCAACCCACTGCAGCTTCACTGCAGCCTACGCCATCGCTGGCGACTCACGGCAGCCCAGCTCCAGGTCAAGCTGTTGTTCACCATCTTAGCTGTAGAGGGAGCAGCATCACTGGCCCTAATGTGGGATCCGAACCAGGGCCCTGATTACTAGAGCCAGTGTCCCAAGCCAACTCTTAACCAATGCGCCACTCGGCCAGCCCTCTTCTTCTCTTCTTTAAAGCCAACATTCATACACAGAATCCTTCTCACGCCGACTCTTCCTGACTTTCCCTCGTTACCAGCTGCAGAAAACTCTGCTGTTAAAAGGCTCCTGTGATTAGATTAGGCCCAGGTGGAGAATCTCCCTTTGGCTATAATATAGCATAATCATAGGCATGATATCTGATCATATTCACAGTCCTGGGGATTAGAATGGGAACTCTTGAGGGGGTATTATGGGATTCTGCCTACCAGAGCCAATAAAACTCTTTTGGAAATCAATTCAGCAAGATGTGTTGAGTCTTTAATGTTTGTTCTATTTGAATTCACCAATTCCTTACTGGGCAATATTATAAATAGAATCAAAGGTGTTCACATAAAAAGTTCATTTTTGTTTATAATTTAAAACTGCAAGGGCCAGCCGAGTGGCTCAGTTGGTTAAGAGCTCACTCAAGAGTGCAAGCTCTGAACAACAGGGTAGCCAGTTCAATTCCCGGCCCAAGCTGAGCTGCCGCTCAGCTGCCAACAGGTGGCAGGATGGCTCAGCTAAAAAAACAAAACCAAAAAAAACTACAACACTTTACAAATAAGTTCATAAAGGCTACACAAAATATGCTGTAATAGTTACATATAATAATAAACAAGATATAAAAGTTTATGTACACTACCATTTCAAGAGTATGCCTGAAATTAAAAACCTATGTGGATTATGTAAGCTAAACTGTACAAAGCATAGATAAATATTATCTGCCCCCAAAAAGCTCAATATTGAGGCAGAAAATCAGATACATGTACAAATAACCAAAAAATGAGAGAGTGCAAACAGTGTGATAATTCTGGTTAAAAAAACAAAACAATTAAAACCATGAGAACACAGAGATTGTTAGAAAAAGCAAATTGATGCATCTGCTTTTTGGGGAGAAAAGTTGAGGGAAGTCTTTAGGAGAATAAAAGCATCTGCAGAGCGCAGTAAGAGTGGGCAGCAAGTCTCCATCTCAACTTTCCTATGGTCTGTAAAATGGCAAGCACTTTTCACATGAACTTGAAATCACAGGTCCATTTCAACTACATGTGATAAAGGACATCAGTCCTCAGACAAACCTGGGCCCCTTGAAGTTAGTGAGAGCCAACAAACAGAGCAAGCCGATAGTATCTTTGGTGGACCCTACCTTCTTTCCTTACATCATTTCTTCTTTCTTGTGCTCTTATTTCTCAAGGCATCAATGACCCTAAGAAGTGGGAAAGTTCCACAAATGTCAAAAGACATTAGCTCAGTGCCAGCTTGACAAACTATGCCATGACTTCAGTTTCAATGATTACATCTTATTCCGTCCATTCGTAAACTATTCCTAAGTATGAAGCTCTTTTTTGTTGTTTTTTAAATCTCGGTGGCAAATGCCCTGTTTAAATTCACCATTCCTGTATTCATTTTCATAAAGATGGTTTGGCATAACTAAAATATGAGTTTGAGCGTTAAAGATTCCTGGGATAGAATTCCAGTTGTGACCCTTTCTTGTGTGGAATCTTGGGCGAATTACTGTGCTTCTCTGATTCTCTGCTATGCGTGGGGAAACGACTTCCAGGCCTCCCAAGATTATCAGGAGGAATAAATGTGAAAACATATACAATAGGCCTGGTATACAGAAGGGGTTCTATAAGTGCTAACTTCCCCCTGTCCTTCCCATATCATTTTAGTAGCAGTGGAAGCTCCTTACTAGTCTTCCTCTCATGAATCTACTATTTTGAAAGGATTTGTGAAGTAAGATTATACATGAGGGAGAGAAAAGTAGACAACTTGTTCTGTACACTTAATCTGGAACCAAAGACACACCCACTCAGTGCTTGTTAGCTAAGCCTTCTTGGCAAAGCAAATGCGCTGGAATGAATGGTTTTAAGTAACCAGATCATTAACTGGGTTTTCTTGATTTCTCAGCAAGTAGAGAAACAGGGGATTGTTCTTTCAGAAACCTGAACAGTGATTTGCTCCAAAACCAGGTGAAAATAAGATTAATTCATTCTTCACTGAAATGGTAAAGGTTTTGGTTAAAGGGCCATACATTAAAAAAACACACTGGGACATCCTTGACCTCTAATGAAAACTGTTTCTCTCCCCACAGCTTTTCATTCTCTAAAAAAACCATAGTTCTACCCCAGCAGAACAGTTTCTTAATAAAATCCTATTTATACCTTAATTGTCCAAGAGAATCCAGGCTTCTACAAAGAAACCCCTCCTTTCTCCCCAAGTCTTGAAAAACTCAAATGTTAGAGTTTAGCGGCAAAGCTACAGGTAATCTTAGGAGTGTACTGAGACCATCAGAAAAGTAAGGGGGGCAGCAAACCAGGGCTTATCTAGATCACTTTTATTTTGAATCCATGTAGAAAATCTCTGACAAGATTTGAAAGTGGTCGAGAACAGAGTGCGAAAAGTGGGTCTGCCTGAGCTGTGGAAGTAAAAATGCATGACGTCATCCTCCATTGCCTCCGCCCCCAAGTGGCTGTGAACAGAGGACACGGCTGCAGCTCGTGGGGCTCCTCCACTCGAATCCAGCAGCACCAGTGGCCTGTACCTCAGACATGAGATGGGAACCAGAGCACAGGGGGCAGGCAGTAGCAGATCATCAGAAAATCAACAAGGTGGAAAGTCTGAGGGCTGCAGGGTTACCCAAAGGGAGCGTTTGGTCTGGGTTCCAGATTCTAGGTTTCTGGACGGCAAGCTTCTAAAGGTGGCTTGAGTAGCGTTCTCAAGTATTAATCTCTTCCTGGAACAAAGGGACATAACAGCCAAGTCAAATTGCTAATAGAGAAGAGGCTAGACAGATAGAATCCTTGACAACGGAGCTTTCGGCCACACTTTGTGATACTTACCCTGGTCTGTGAGGAATCATAAAGGATCTTGTGACTGAAGCTCCAGGATGCCTCGAAAACAGCGGCTGTCTCATTTCCTCTCTCTCTTTCTTTCTCTCTCTCTCTGCCTGAGGTTGGAATTTTTATTCCCTGTGATTCCTTTGGCCATACTCCATGCTGAGTCCTTTACTGCTTTTGTAACTTACTTTGCAGCACAGCTGTATAACATCTGGATAATTTCTGTCCTGTTTTTCAAAAGTTGATTTTCACTTTTAAAGAGCTGTTTGCCTGTCCAATCAGATTTGTCTCCTGTAGATGAATTTCTGATGGCTTCAGATAGGCTTGCCTCCTGACATTTGCTTGTGAGGATGAAAGGAGGTAATGCATGTGAGAGTTGGTTGTGAGCTGGAAGGTGCTACGCCAATGCTATTATTTCCCTAATCACCTGTCGTCCATCATAGGCAGCATGTGACTTACACTGTGGGAACTGGGAGAAATCAAACACTATTCTCAGGCCAACCATCTGGATGTGGCTTCTCAGAAACTAACTGGGTCAATCAGTGATAGCTACATAATTTGTGGGGCCCAGTGTAAACATTATTAATGTGAAGATGGCATGGCCAGCCGAGTGGCTCAGTTGGTTAAGAGCTTGCTCAAGAGTGCGAGCTCTGAACAACAGGGTCGCCAGTTCGATTCCCACATGGGCCAGTGAGCTGCACCCGAGCTGAGCTGCCAACACGTGGCAGGATGGCTCAGCTGGTGAGAGCATGTGCTCCTAACAACAAGGTTGCCTTTTTGAGATGGTGGCTACACCCACGTGTAACTAATTGAACACAGCACCTTGAGCTGAGTGGCACGACTGGACTTGGAGCTGAGCTTGCTGTGCCCTCCACAACTAAGATTGAAGGACAACTTGGCTGTTCCCCTCCCCCAATTCCCAATTTTAAAAAAATCAAAATTAAATTAAATAAAAAATAATATGAAGATGGCAGCAGCGGAGCACTGAACCAAGCATGGGGCCCTTCTAATGCATCAGGCCCCGTTTGACTGCCCAAGTGGCAGGTCCATGGAGCTGCCTATGACATCAATACATTCAGGAAAATATGAGGCTTGCAAAATGTATCAGCTACTGCATGTACCTCCCCCACCAAGGGGGCCCAAGAATTCAGATACCAAAGGTGGTAGGTAGCTTTGGGGAAAAGAGACGAAGAGCATCTTAAAATCAATAAAACATAGAGATATAAGGAAAACATTGAGGAAGATGTCTTGATATAGAAGAGGAAGAATTTCTTTGAAAGAGAGCTGATCTTCAAATCCAGGATATCTTCATCTCCATCTTCAGCTGTGCGTGACACTGGCCAAGTCACTTGAGCTGATATATATGACTCTGTCCTTGTGTACTGTAAACTTGGAAACTGCACAACTGAAATGTAAACGTTTTTCCTGGCCTTTAGAAAAGACGCATTCTGACATTGGGCCTTTCCTGTGTGCAGCTCTATACTCCATCCAAGGCAATAGGTGGGGAGGGCTTCACATTGTCCCAATTTCATGTGTAACCTGCCTGGAAGTCTTTGCCATGCTTTGCAGGGCAGGAGGAAGGGCTGGCCACACTTACCCAGCCTGGCTTTCCTTGGGTTGTGATATCAGAGCTCTGTTCACATAGCTGAAGGATGGGGAATGTGGGACTGGAGGGAGTAGACCCCATGAATGATTCAGGAGGCTACACCACAACCCCTGCTCTTCCCCCCACCCCACCCCCTACCCTGTAGGCTTGCCAGCTGCTCAGAGCAGCAAAGACAGAAGAAATCTGTAAGGTTCTCCTCTGTCATTTGGCACCATGTTTCCTTTCTTCTTTCCTAAAATTTTTCTCAATAAGCACTACGAAATGGACACCAGAGGATGCCTACAAGAGCAAATTCATCTTTCCTCAAATGTAGACTCTGGGACACCTTTGGCATTTGCATAAAAGTCTCCTGTGCTGCTGTTCTTTTCTCCACATATTGAAAGTTCCAGAAAAAAAGGGGCACGATGATGCTCACTTATTTACTGCATCTGGGTGAGGTAAGAAGAGTTCATGATTTCTTCCTTAGAAAAGCGTTCAACACATATTTCCTGGAGACCTAAAATATATTATACCAGGCACCACATGGCAGTGATAGAGATAAAGTCAAATAAATTGGAATCTCTGTGGGAGACTGTATGTTCCCCAAAGTCAGGGAGGTTATCTTATGCTACTGTGTGCCTCCAACACATAGCAGAGTGCTAACACACAATAGTTGCTCCATAGATATTTGTGGAGCGCTATTTGCTCACAGAAATCATTGTCTACAGATGAGCAAAACTGGATCTTCATATAATCTAGGGAAGAATTTGCTGTGTTCTTTCAAGATGGTGGCAAGTTACAATGTTATCTTTGGCCAGGGAAAAAAATAACCATCATTACAACAATAATTAGCATCTATCAATTACATATTGTTTTTCAGGTACTATCAAAAGCACTTTGCATGGATCAATTTGTTTAATCCTTTTTATGATCATAACAACCCTATAAGGTAAGCACTATTGTTATCCAGTGTTTCACAGACAAAACACTAAGCCACGAGAGGTAAAATAACTTACACAGAAGCTGGCTCCATAGGCCTTGTTTCTAATCTCCCGGATTGCAGCTGCCTCATCCCTCCAGCACCAAACACAAGGAGGGTGAATCAGAACAGGAACTTTCAAACTTTTTTTAACTGCGATCCACAATAAAAGAAAATTTACACCTACACCTGTTTATAAACCTGAAACAAAAGTTTAAGGAAACAATACTTACCCAAATTACATATTTCATCATATTCTAATTTATTATTTTTTTAAGCTGATCACAATTCACTAATTTGACTTCATAGCATATAGCTTAGAAAACCTGGGTTAGAGGAAAGGAGCCCAGCCCTCCCTGGCGGACCCTCAATTTGCTGAGCAAGCAGATGCTCTCTGAATGTTCCCTTCCAAGCAATTCAATTGCAATGTGGTGCACCCAAAGCCTCCCTTAGGTTCTTCAGACCCTGCGCTTTTGGAAATCCTCCCTCTGCCCCTCTTCTGGGTCACTTCGCCATTCCAGGCTGCCACCTTGGGTGGAGTCTCTTTCAGATATGGTTCCAGCCACATCTACATATCTCGTGCATGGAAAGCACACACCTTTGCCACCTATCCTCTCCCCTCCATTGAGAGTGAAAGTGCCACCCCCTCACCCTGTTGTCACTCTACTCTGTTGTCCAAAGCCAATCTAGCTACAGCTTCTCATACAATTCTTATGTCCCTCCTCCAAACCTAGGGGACACAAGCTCCAATGGATACCCTTGAAGGAAATACAGACAGAGCACAGTGATATCTATCTCCAAAGGAATTCTCCCTCCCTCCCCTCTTCAACTCCACAAACATCTATAGGTTGCAGGAGGATAAAGGACAGAACAGGTTTCATCTTCTCTTAGCATGACCTGGGTTTTCTAGGATCTAGTATTGTAATATGGGGGATTTAGCATCACCTATTACAAAGATTTTTACCCTTGGCAGTCTCTTCCAAGAGTATGAAGAAGAGTTCCATATTCACATGATTTTACAGATGCGTGGGCTGTGGATAAGTGGAGGGAACAGGGAGAAAATGCACAAAGGCTTGGAGTCTAGAATAAGAAATCAGTTTGTGGATTACTAGGGAATGTGCGCTGCTGTGGAGAGTCTGTGTATAATGGAACTCTACAGGGAACAAAAGATGATGTCAATGAAATAAAAACAGGTAACCCAAGGAGCTCGCCAGGGGCTTAGGGCTTAAGCCTGGGCACTCTCCCTGGACATTAATTGGCTATCCTGGTCCAAACTGTCTACTGGATCCTTATCACATCCCGATTCCTCCAGACTTAGAGACCTGGTTCCTGTCCAGTGTGTCAAGTCAATTAAGGCTTATGTGTGAACTTTCTGTTGTTTGATGCCTCTGCTGAAAGTTTGATCTTCAGCTTTGTTAACACTATCCTTGCATCTGAAACACTCCAGCCAGTGGAGGCAAGAGCCAAGCAAAAGATGAGCCGCCATGTCCTGCAAAAGCTGCTAGCTGGCGGGCCTGGGACTCGTCATTGCCCAACACTCCGCCATCTATACCTCCCAGGGTCCCATGTACTCTTCAACAGGGTCAAGCAGCTAAGCCTGAGTCTAACATTGCTTCCCTCTTGAAATGTGTTGAAGACCTGGCTTCCACATTCAGCTCTGAAATTTTCTACCTATGCAGTTTGAGTTGCTGAGTTTACCTCTGACTTGCAGTTTCTTCATCTGAAGTGTGGTACCAATGACACACGGCTAGATAGCTCAGACTTATGGTGAGGAACCATGAAGTGCTGTAAATAAAAGCACACTGAAGCTCCTGTTGCTACAAATTCTAAAATTGACCACTTGGTCAGTAGATGAAACAGAGAAAACGTAATCACTCACATCTTGAATCTCTACAGTGAAACTTGGAGAACTTAGTGTTCTTTTGAATGTTCAGTGTGCACCTAGTTTGACATTTACAACTGTGTTCTTACAAAGAACATGATATCCTCAACGTGGTTAAACTGTTGTAGTGACAGATATTTCATTCTATCCATCCCCTTGTCAGACTGTCTGAAAAGATAAACTTTCAAAAAGGGCAGAGAATCCAATATAACACTTGCTTCCATCTTCTAAAACTTCAAAAAAAAGTATTCAAATTAAATCTACTTCCATCTTCTAAAATTTTGAAAACAGTATTCAAATTAAATCTACAAGAAACAGTAGAGAACAGGTCTAGCTGGTTAGGCTAATAAAGGCCAGCGGGAAATCCTGATTCAGAAATATGGTTGACCTCAGAATACTGGTGTTAGGTTTTGTTGGGGTCAGGGGGTACGTCTAAGAACAAAACAAAAAAATTCATTTGACAGAAATACTGTACTGGAATGGGGAACCTTTAATAAATTTGAAATACCAGCAAATCTGTAAGCAAAACAGCCTCCTGGGCAGAAAATATTTTGAAGGTTCAGAGAGGCCTAAAGGGACCCTGAGAGTCACCTGGAATTCCCATGAGTGATTCATAGTTAGCAGCAGCTGTTTGTTTACATAGATCAGAGCAGAACCCACACCAGGAAATCCACTCAATGTCCCAGAGAGAGTGACTCTTTTAGGATTTATATCCACTTGCTTCTAGAAAAGTGCTTGAGGCGCTGTTTATTATGTGTACAACATGAAATTGTTGACATGCAAATAGAGGATGGGAACCCTGAGAGAGGAAGAACAAGTGGGCTCATCAGTCCAACCAAAAGTATACTTAGCAATGGAGGCCTTTAATCAAACCCAGTCTCTGGTAGAACCTATAGATAGAAGACAGTTGAGAACTGCCTTACCGTAAGCAGGTGGGAAGGGGCAGAGATGCCCCTGCATGCCCATCACCCAGGGCACTTCCATGAGGCCCGAGGGCTCTTTGGAGAACATTCTGAAAATCCATATCCTTCCCTAATTTTCACACATATACGTCAAAATAAAATGTTCACATGAATGACATAAAACCTGCATAGCAATTAGGAAAGAAATTACTATCTCACTATGCCGTAATAAAGACTGAAAAGATAACCCTCTGGGGTGGCTAGTTAGCTCAGGTGGTTAGAGTGCAGTGCTCATAACACCAAGGTTGCCAGTCCGATCCCCACATGGGCTGCTGAGTTGCACCCTCCACAACTAGATTGAAACAACTACTTGACTTCAAACTGATGGGTCCTGGAAAAATGCTCTCCACTAGATTGAAACTACTTGACTTGAAGCTGATGGGTCCTGGAAAAGACACTGTTCCCCAATAATATTAAAAAAAAAAAAAAGAAAAAGAAAAAATATCGCTCTAACTCAGGAATAGGCCAACAATGGGCCTGTGAGCCAAATCCTTCCTGCCATATCAACATTTTGAAACAGCCATGCCCATTTATTTATGTATTGTCTGTGGTTGCTTGTTCACTACAGCAAAATCTAAAGAATTTACCTTCTGCCCCCTTATAAAAAGTTTGCCAATCCTGCTATAGCTGAACAGGAAAGCTTATGGCCTCTAGAACAGGGCCACCCAGTGTGGTCTGCTGACTGCTATTGGTCTATGAACTGTCTATTACTGACACTGGGAGTGTTCACAAATGTTTTATGGCATTTTGACATTGCCAAGACATCAAATGTGACTGTTTTTCTAGTAATTTTTATTTGTTTAAGTATTAACTCATGAAGGATTAGAAATAAAAAATTCTATAAGTCACAACTTTCTATAAGAAAAATGAGATAATTTAATACCCATAATGACTTCAACTAGGCCTTAGAAAACGAACAAAAATCAGTCCTAGAGGTTTCATCCAGTCTAGATTTTGCCTTGGAAAATAAAATGGAACCAAAAAAGGCAGAGCCAGGGAAGCTTGAAAAATTACTTATCCCACAAGCTGGGTTCCCAGTAAAGCTCTAATTCTGGGGATGGCTGCTGTATTAAGGTCCCACTATCAGAGGAAAATTATTTCTAATAAGTGCACAATTACATACAGAGCACTTTCTATACACAGGTGCTAAAAGGACGAAATACAGCCCAAGGCCTCTAGAAACTTACACTCCAAGTAAACGCTAAGGCCATTATAAAAATGTAAGACACTGTAGTTTGTGGGAGGCTATGAAGAGAATATTGTGGGGTTGGTATGTGAATTCATATAGTCACGAATGCCACTCAAATACATCCATCTCCCTTAAGTTCCTTGCAATATAATTAATGCTGTACAGTAGACTAGTCCACCCATATCTGCAGGGAATACGTTCCAAGACCCCCAGCAGATACCTGAAAAAGTGGATAGTACTAAACCCTATATATGCTACATTTTTTCCTATACATACAATCATAGTATCTAATTTGTAACTTAGGAAGAGTAAGAAATTAACAATAACTAATAATAGAACAATTCCAATATACTGTAAGTTATGTGAATGTGGTCTCTCTCAGAACTGATCTGATAATCTAGACAGATACTAAGTGGCTAACGGGCGGGGAGTGAGTACAGTGTGGATACACTGAACAAGGGGATGATTCACATTCCAGGTGGAACAGAACGGGATGGGGAGAGATTGCATCACATCATGCTACTTAGAAAGGTCATACTGTAAAACTTATGACATCACTTAGTCAAGATTTATTTCAAAGCCTGAAGTCACTCCAATTAAAAATGGTACTACTACAATTTATAATACATAAATAAAACTAAAACTTAAAAAAACATAGGACACTATTAACTAACTCCTAACTTGCACAACATACAATTTTCGAAAGTGATGGCTATTCAACAAAATATAAGGTATCAAAGAACTTTCACTTACTAAGGACATAATTAGCAGCAATCTATTCAAACACAGATCTGTTTTTACTTTCAATGTTTGTTTTTACCCTTGCTTCTAAAGCCACTGAGGCTTCTTTCAAGTATCGGATTTCTAACATTAAATTACATTTCCTAAGTATTTTTATAGAGAAGAAATGAAAGATACATACTACATTGTTTGTCATAAATTCATACACCAAAAAGTAAAACACAATCCAACTGAATTTATACATGTTTTCTCTTCTCCAACATTAGCTTTCGTTATTCTAGATACTTTTGTTAAAATCAGTTCTTTATTTGCGCAAATTAGAGAAAAATGATTTATAACAAATTATCTTTAAAATTACCTCCTATATACCTCTGCCTCCAACCCCCTACCAAATCTGGTGCCAAAGTGAATAAAGCAATGTGCTGTTTCAGGGGTCCAAACAATCTGTAATCTTAACTTTCTAAGTATCCAAAGATTTTAACTTTCTGTCAATATAAACAGAAGTCTCAAGTGGCCAAAAATCCCTTCTTAGCTGTCATGAAGCTACAAGCACTCTTATCATTAAATTACATTGTGCATACACATTCACAACAGTCTGTTTTCAGGAACATAGAATTACATTAAAAATAAATAACTTTCTATTTTATAGTTTAATTGGCTCTTAAATAGTTTCCCTACTGGGGAAAACAAGCATTCTGTGTTCTTTAAGAAACCGATACGTACATATAAATGAACTAAAAACTTTGAGGAAACCTAAATATGAAGCTTTCGGGTTTTTCTAAAATGCAATACAGATATGCACATAATCACTTTTCATACAGTGAAGGGACAAAATATGAAATGGTAGACAGATGCAATCCTTTGTTAAGTCATAGGATATTCTAAATGGAAAACCTGACACTGACAATTGTTTAAAGGAAAAAAGAACCATGGGCAAAAAAAAATATTGAATATCTACTCTTAAAAAGAAGGTAGAGTTATACAAAGCAAAAATGAGACCTAGATATCTGAAAAACATTCACTTTAATGTTTTAAAAGATAGACAAAAAAACATAGGCAGATAGACTCTAGACCAATTAGAACAAAGGCAGCTATAACAAAAATGAACACAATACAGTGATTTGATCTCATAAAGAAAATGACTAAAGAAAATTACACAAGTTTTCATGTTTGTAATATATTAATGCACAAAATATCAAAAATACAAAGTATGACTTTTGCCCGTTAGGTTTATATAAACTATCAAAGCTCTATTTAATGCATTTACCTTTATAAGCCTTCTGTTTAGCAGCACATGCTGTATAAATACATACATACTAGTACTTTACCATGAGAACTGTTTTGATCTCAAACTAGTGACTTGCTTTTTACCCATAGCTATACACATTTCATTTCCATTACAAGACACTTAAGACCTTTCTAGTGGTAAATTTTAATCAACATGTTACATAAAAAGAATCTTGATTTTTAAAATGAATCTTTTTAGTACTGTAGCATGATGGGTTTAATTGAACAGCTGAAGTATAATAAGGTAACTACATTGTACTATTTAAACTAATTCACAGCTGTAGGAAAATGTTTGATTTTTAAAATATAACCAAGATGAGGCTGCACAGTTGTGGGCATCAAAATATTAGAAAACAGTGAATGAATAAATAAGGTGACTTTTCATCAGTGGCCATTCATTATATTACTCTTAGAAACCTGGAAGAAATTGTCTTCTTTGAGTTTCAAATGTTCTGGTAAATCTAGTCGTTTCTTAGCTTCCTCAATATCACCTTGAATTGCTGAAATAAGTGACTCTGCAGAGAGAACATACCAGGGAAAGATGAGGAAAAATTGCTGCTACATTTTTTACTACTATTTTGTTCAGCCTCTCCTAAAATCTCTCATCACAGGCTGGCAGTGTCTCTGGCACAGGGTAGATTACCAATAAATGTTTGTGATCTATCCCTCCTTACAGACTTAAATAGTCACTGGTACACAAAAGATGTCCCTAATTTTATTGCAATTTCTTAGTCAGTCATTAGCAAAAAGGTACACTGTGAATACCAAATGGAAGAAACAAATATTCACTATCAATTCTATTCAGTATTTACTTGCAAAAAAAAACTCTACAATAGAATTAAAACTATCACACTACACTAAGAAATTTGGTTACCATTTGTTTCTAATATTGATTTATTATTTCTTACATCAAGCATTGCAAAGCATCCATTATTTATCACAGCTTATTAATTCTTGTTCCTTAAAATATAAAAAGGACATAAAAATTTTATTAACTTCATACTGTTGGAAGCAACCAGCCTGTTGGGTTTGAATTTTCCAGGACTTACTACGTGACCTCGGGCAAATTATTTAACCTCTCTGTGCCAATTTCCTCACTGCAAATGAGCAAAATAATTCCTCATCTGGTTGTTGTGGGGATGAAAGAAGTTATTATATAAGCACTCAAAACAGTGCCTGGCATATATTAAATGTTCAAATATTATCTGTCCTGCCATGGTTATTAGAAACCTGTAGACATAACTGCAGTAATACTTAAGATCTAAGTAAGAACTTACCTAAAGAATCAAAGTTCTTTTCTGGTCTGAGGTAGCCAACAATGGCCACATTGAGGATTTCCCCATAGAAGTCCTCTTTGAAGGTATGCATGATATGAGTTTCCTACAGTTAAGATAAAAAAGGATTTATAGAGTACCTGAAATTTGAAATATATCTTTATATTTATGGTGGTAATTTAAATGAAACCACCAACCCTCACTGTATTTCAAAAGACGGGTTAAAATGTTAAGTGCAATTTTTCCTGAATTCTTCCCCTGCTCCTGTTCCTGTCCCTGAACGTACATGTAAACTTTCTTACTGATGTAGACGTTACAACCACAAATCTGGTATGATTTGCTGTTTATAGAAAAAACTAACATGCACCAAAGTGAACAAGAGTCTTATCAAGATGAAAAAACTGAGCAAAAACACCAAAAAGGGAATGAGGGGAGTATTAAGAGATGTTACTAACAGAACTAGTTCTCAAGTTAATCAGGATCTATGTGTTTCTGACACATGCAAGTTATAGAAACTTCTGAGGGTTAGGCAGAGCTAAAGACTGATGTGGGGCAAAAAGAGCCCATTCCTGACTAGGAATGATGTAACAAATAGGTACAAGACATGTTGAAGCAAAGTGGCGCAGGAGGTAGAAGACGCTCTAAAATCTGATTTTCAGTAGGCTCCTATAAAGAACAAATCTGAGTTCAAAAGGCAGGAAAAACCAATGTAGAGAGCATGCAAATACATAACGGTTAGGCTGGACTAGGATGGTGGCACAGGAAACTGAGAAGTTTAAACAATTTAGAAACATGTAACTTGAGACTAGAGGTATATTTTGAAGTGCACAACTTAAAAAAATCTAGTCTATGAAGTGATCATTAAATCTGAAGCATCTACTACAGATCAGCTAAGATTATTGCTAGGATCATTCAGTAATAAACCCTATAGAGGTTAGAGCAACTTATACTTAATGTCCCACTCAGAAAACAGGAAATATCACAAGACTTTTAATATTAAGGAAAGTTTTCATTTTTCTCTTAAATAAAATAACCTAGTCTTTCATAACCTTTTTGGTTTGTTGGGGGGTGGGAGTCATGATCCTTTGAGGTCATTAAAAGGACTCTCCCCAAGTGTTCCTAAGTAAAACTCTGCATACAACTTAATGGATTTATGGATTTTATGAAGCCCATTAAAAAAAAAGGACCTTGATTTAAACAATTTATAAGAAGGAAATATGGATATTAGAAACAAGACTCTTCTTTATAATAAAGCTCTTATTAGAGCTTTGGTTTTGTTAGATTAGTAAATCGTTTATATAGAAGAGCTGAAATTATATACTATACTAAATTCAAAGTATTTAAGAGAAGCAGGGCAGTACTATAGTAAGAACACTGTGTTTAAGAACCCAATGTGTAGGGTTCCATGTTTGGCTAAAGGCATACCTAAACCTCTCTGGGGCTCAGTTTTCTCATCTGTAATTGAGGGGTGAGAGTTAGAAGACATAAAGTGCTTTGTACTATGAACCAATAAATCTGACTTACAGTCTTTCTTTAATTTTGAATAAAAAGGAAACTAAGATATGTAAGATCTTGACACTATTACAAAACATTGAAATAGTAAAGATATCTACTTTCCCTAAATTGATCTATAGATTCAATGCTATGCCAATAAAATCTTAGCAAGTCTCTTTTAAATGACAGAAACTGATAAGTGATTCTAAAATTTATATGGAAATGCAAAGGACAAAATTATCCAAGAAATCTTGAAAACAAAAATGCAGGACTTATACAATCAGATAGAGACCTACTATAAAGCTATGGAAATTAAGACAACATGGTAATGGCCCAAGGATAAACTAGGAAATAGACCAAGTCAATGTATGAGTGTTTTGGACTGACACATATAAAGTCACTTGATTTGCCACTAAGGTAACACTGCAGGGGGGTCAGGAAACATATTCTCAAGAGATGGGCTGGGTCAACAATTAATTTTGACCCATACCTCACAGCGTACTCAAAAATCAATTTGATCAGAAAAGCAAGACAAGCTTTTAAAGAAAACATAGAACACAGTGTGCAAAGATATTTGCAAGACATAGTTGCAACTAAGGAACTGGATCTAAAACATACTAAGAAATTCTTTAAGTCAGTAAGATAGCCAATTCAATTTTCTAAAAAGGGAAAAGGACTGAACAGATACATCATATATGTCTGTTATTGGCAAAGAAAAAAGAAAACCTCATGAAACTCCTACCAATGGAAAATCAAGTTTCTCCTAACTATGGAAGGACTTCCAAGGCATTCCTTAACTGGCTCTATAGTAATAGTTCTGTCACCTGAGTAGCTAATAAGGAAAAATTAGTCACCGGATAGTCTTCCCTACCCTTTATTTCCTCTCTCATCCTACAAAAAAATATTTTGTTCTTTCAATTCTTTCCCTCATTAAGTAGTTCTGGGCCATTTCTAGTGCTTCTGCCAGCACTTAGCCCTTCCTTTGGTTTTTCAAATGTGACACACTTGTCTTCTATAAACTCTTCGGAGAATGAAATTTAGATGAACTATAACTCTTTTTTCCACACACTTGAGCTAACCAAAAGTTTAAGCACTTCAGTTGTCGGTCCTGTAAAGAGCAAACTATACTCTCAAAGTGGTTTAAAGGAGGAAAAAAGCACCTTGCAATCTAATCAGAAAGCACCACCCATGTAGTAAGCAGTTCTATCTTAATAGGGCGACCAAGTAATTAAAGGGTAAATGAACTACACTAACTGAAGCAAGCTCAATTTTATGAAACATACTCTTAAAAACTTCACTTTTATTTCCAGTAAAGGTAAACACAGGGGCAGTTATAAAAAATTAGTATTATTGGGCCGGCCGAGTGGCGTGATGGTTAAGAACTGGCTTGGGACGCCAGAGGGCCCCCACATATGAGGGCCAGTGACACTGCCCTCCACAGCTAAGATGCTGAACAACAGCTCAACCTGGAGCTGGGCTGCCGGGAGTCGCCGGCGACGGTGTAGGCTGCAGCCCCTGTGGCAGTGGGTTGCCATGGGCTACCATGTGTAGCTAGCAGCCAGCATGAGCAGCCAGCAGCGGCAGTGAGCGGCCGTCCAGAAGCCTGCGAACTGATCTGCCTCGCCCTGGAAGAGCGCAATGATGGTGCCAACTTGGGCCAGTGAAGCAACGTCCTCCACAACTAGACTGAAGACCAAAACGACAGCAACTTGTCTGTTCCAGTTCCCCAATTCCCCAGCGCTGTTCCCATCCCCCCAATTCCCTAATAAAAATCTTTAAAAAAAAAAAATTAGTATTATTGTAAAGTTGGTTTGTAACTCCACTTTTTATTTTCTACATGATTTTTTTAACATGCATAAACATTATTAACCCATTATTAGGCCCACAAATATAAAAATGTAATTTATGAGTTTGTGTCTACTATTAAAGTTGGTGTAAATTCAAATTAGATTTTTACAACTTTAGAATATTAAATGCAGACACCATGGTAACCACAAAGAGAATATCTATAGAAGGTACACCAAAGGGAATCAAAATGTGTCACTACCAAAAGTATCAACTAAACACAAAACGGGGTAAAGAAGGGAATAATGGACACAAAAGCTATACGGCAAATATAGGAAACAAACAGCACTATCATTAAGTCCCTCCTTATCAGTACTTAGTTTAAATGTAATTGGATTCAATCTCCAATCAAAATGGAGAGATAAGCAGAATGGTTAAAAAAAGGGGATCCAAAAACACACAAGAGATTCACTTTAGATCCAAAGACACAAATAGACTGAAAGTTAAAGGATGGAAAAGGTTTTTTTATTCAAATAGTAACTAAATACTTCACTTTCTAATCCTTCAAGTACGCTGCCACAAATTCTAGTATTTGGACTATGCTGTGATTACCACTGATGCAAACCACAGCACTGTATGTACATCTAGTACTGCATATTACGCTAAACCAGGGGTCAGCAAACTGTGGCTCACGAGCCACATGCGGCTCTTTGGGTATGTACATGTGGCTCTGAAAACTGAAAATGAAACTATCATAGTTTCATTTATAAAATTTTTAAAGGACATTATTCACATAATGGTGATTTCATTTGTTTTATGGCTCTTGAATAATGTTTAAATTGTTGTGAGGGACAGGATTGGCTCCTCCATCTTAAAAGTTTGCCGACCTCTGCTCTAAATCATCATCCGATTTTCAGCTACAGAACAAAACACAGTTCTTACCATGGACTTCTTCGTATTCTTGTAGTATGGGTTCCAGCCTATGCTCACCACCATCTTATGGACATCTCCACTTCCAACACTGGCCCAACCATAATAAATGCCAGTGGATACATCAGCTGGAAGGTTATCTACTACTTGTTCAGGAAAGTTAGCTAAAAACATAAGCAAACATTCTAAGTGTTAAGCGTATCGTATCATTTATAAAAATCGCACGCAAGGCTAGTCTAAAAAATTAGGGTCCCAAAACCCCTAGGGCTTTGCTTATATTATCAATCCCATCATTGTGTATTCTGGATCAAATTTTTTCTCCTATTCCTGTGGACAGATTAGGAACAAAGTATGAGATTATAAAAGTGTATAAAGCTCCAAAAAATATACATATATGCACTCTGGAGGCAGAAGAAAACAAGTACATGAACAGCCAGTTTTTTTAGACCTGGCCTTTCTTACGGAGGTTCGAAATCTGTTGAAAAAGATTCTCATTTTCGAAATACACATGCTTAGGCTCCAAGCTCAAAAAGGCTGCTTTCGTAGGTCTCAGGGAGGCTCGAATATGTATTTTCAAGGGTAAATTAAACATACCGTCAGGCCCGGACTACTAAAACTAATGTAAGACCGACCAATCAAGATGGTTCTCCTTCAGCTGCCTGTGTGATCACTTGGAGACCATTTATTAACAGCTTTAAAGAGAAGAAAACCCTACCGTTGGCATGAGAATGTAGCCGATCTGGCCCACGTTACGTTTTCTCGTGGGAAAGACGAGTGCGGCGCTGGGCGGCTCTATCAAGGCTGGAGAGGGAGGCAGGAAAGGGGACGCGGAAGCCCGGTCTCCGCCCGACCCCTCAGCCCGACCAAAGGTCCTCCGCCGCAACAGGGCGGGAACATCTGCCCGCATCCCACGACCCTGCCCCCACAGCTGACGTCCCCCTCCCACATGACCCGGGGTCCAGGGGTCCACGGCTCCGGGGCTCACCCGTGGGGATGCCTAGCTGCTTGGAGCCGCGGCCGAAGCCCCGCACCACTTGACCGCGACAGAAGTAAGGCAGGTGCCTCATGACGCCGTCCGCTCCGGACACGGGCTGCGGCCCGGTCAGCAGGCCCGGCGGAGCAGCCGTCCAGGCGGTACCCGGACCCCCGGGCCAGCCGGGGGGCAGGGGCGGAAGCTCGGCCCGCCGGGCGTACGCCCTACAGGCCAGGAAGCGCCGGTGACGCGCCGCGGCAAGCCCGTTGCGCTGCTGACCCAACAGAAGCGCTCCGGCGACTCTGAGGCTGCGTCTCCGTCTCCCGAGTGGCCGCGGAAAGCAATGTGTGTGTGAGCGAAGGTCGCAGTGGAGGCAGGCTAGCTCCGGAGGACCCGCAGCCCCGTGAGCGCCACAGACCCACGCAGGCTTTCTCGGCCGGCCGTCCCGGCGCTCAATCGGCTTCCGTAGCCCCGCCCCCGACGTGGCCCCGCCCCCAGCCCGGTTAGCCGCTTCTCAGCTTTTTCCCCGCCCCCAAGCGTTTGGAACTGCGCGGGAACCCATTTTTTAGCCAGGGCGCTGTGACAGCACGATATAGTCTCCTTTCCGCTTTTTCATTACGATCCTGACTCGAAATAGAGACGTTCTTTAGCTCCTTGGCAACCTCTAGGTTGCTTGTCATTCGCCACTCATTCCGCTCTTAAACATTTATCGAAGTTCCAAAAGTCCATCTCATAGATCAACTCGTCACAGAGGCGTCTCCTAACTACCTGCCGGAAGTGGTCCCCCACTTAACCTTGGTCTGAAGTTCTATCAGAATGTTAGCTCCAGGAAAAACCAAAGAGCACGTCTTCCACTGGGGAAGAAAATATATAAGCTCCGGGGGAGCATGCCCTTGTCTGTAACGCTGCAACCTCAGTTACTAGTGGAAGATTACAATTATGCAATTTTTCCCCCCACATCCGTGACTATATATATAAATTATAGTTTTTGGGTTGTTTTTTTTTTTTTGACGAGGAATGCAGCCGCCTACCCAAATTGCCTCCCTCTATATGGTGTGTCTTTGAGAACTTAAACTTGATGAAAGGTTTAATCTCTACTGCAATGCAAGTTCGTGAGCCTGCTGACCCTTGAAACGTAAACATTACCTCTAGGAAGCAGAGTTCACAAGATATACTTGATTGAATCAATCACAAGGCCATCCTCTTGTTCTTAAGAAGTTTGAATTGTTGTCTTTTACCTCTCTCTACTGAAGGGGAGCAGAGTTTGCCACCCCAAAAATGCCTCTATGGGGACATTGATTATTTTAGGCTGGGTAATTTAAATTAACAGCAGATGTGGGAGGAGCTCTGAAAACCTTCCCTTTGCAAAAGGACATTTGTAAGGGAAAATTCCACTTGTAAGCGTGTTTCCTTCACTGTACCAGGAAGAGGAGGGGATCTTAATCTCTACAAAACTCATCAGTGGAGAAGGCACGAGCTTAAATCTGCATAACAATTTTACCCTTGTTTACTATGCTTTTCCCAGTAACTACCCCTAACTGACTCCCACCATGTAACCGCACATGAACTTCATTTCTTTAGCATGCATTTTGCTTTAACCCAAGCTAGCTTTATTTATCCTGATAGAACTATAACTCACTTGCATTCTTTTCCCAGTCCTCCTACCTGTGCATATACGGTATGTCCGCTCTTTCTAATAATTAAACCCTTAGGACATTAGGTTCCGGTTAGCATCAAACTCATTTAAGAATAAAGTTTCAGGTCTATCAACCATGACCAAGATACCATAACCAAAGCTTAAACTAGAATAAGATTTTAGTCAAAGATAACAACTTGGCCTTAGTTGTGTTTCAGCTCCGGACTCATGAAAACAAATCGGCCCCATGGACCACATGCCCTGGAAGCCAGACATAACAACGCCAGGACAGACATCAGGACCAAAAGCCAGGATCAATTGCTCCCTGCCTTAGCCCTGACCATTGCTTTTGTGCGTCTAGGTTAACACACCATTGAAACTAGTCATAACCACCCTCAAGAGAGCACATAATCTTATTACTATCCTGTAATCCAATCCCTGCCTTGCTTTCTCCCTCCCACCTCCATGTCATCTTACATTCCCTCCTTAATTTCAAATGCATAAAAAAAGCTGCAAAATTATTGTTTGCACTGAACAATTATTGCTTATATAATTGGAAAAAACATTAAAAATACAATCCTAAATTCTCACCAAACACCCAAAAACCTACGTAAGTCCATTCATCGTGCTTCCACAAGGTGGCACAATACCACTTCATTTTTTTCTTCACATGTTGATATTTGAAATTAGAAAGGCAAATTAAAATTCAAAGTTAAGGAATTATGTCCACTTTAGATACTATGCTAGGATAGTATCTAAATTCTATACTTAGAATTTATATACTTAGTACTTAGTAGAAAGGTTTGGATTACTCACTGCTTCATGCACTTAGATTTGCTACCTTGGTGAGACATGACCATTGCTGTCTACCTTTTTTCTCAATCACAAAAGTGTTTGATAATAGATTGTTCTAATATGAAAATTATCATATTTGGAGCTTCCTTTGAATATATGTTTCATTAAGAATGACAAGGTGAGGGCCGGCTGAGTGGCTCAGTTGGTTAAGAGTTCACTCAAGAGTTTGAGCTTTGAGCAACAGCGGTGAGAGTCCAGCCCAAGCTGAACAGCCGCTGAGCAGCCACTGAGCTGCCAACAGGTAGCAGGATGGCTGAGCTAAAAAAAAAAAAGAATGATAAGGCGGAAAGACATGCCAGAATTAGACAATGGAAGAATGCAGACTTCCATTAAAAAAAAAAGTTAACTATATTTGGTACAATAATTATATTGGAGAAAAAATATACTAAAAATTTCTGGCAAGAGAGGTTAAATATCTGTTCAGAATTAAAAATCCCTTTAAAGGCAGGATTTACTCATAAAATTGGCCATTCTCTACCTTCAGTGAGAGCCTCCTATCCTGTGTTCTCTTGATTTCATGTGACAACCATAAAAAAAATGTTACCAGAAGTAATTACATATTTCATTATTTCAGTTTGTTTAAAAAATTACCGAAGTTTTCTTTCTCCTTTTTTACAATTAAGATATGAAATTTTAAGGTTTGTCATTTTTTTCTGCCCAATATATAAAATAATACAGCTGCACAGAAAATTTCTCTCCTCTGCTGAGTGTGTTCAGCATGGACTATAGCTATATTTTGAAGGGGAAAAAAGAAGCATATGTAGAGTGGTTTAAATTGAGTTGTCACCAATTAAATAAAAGATAGTGTGTAGATTAAAAATATATACATCTTTTCAAAGACTATCTTTTGATTTCATTGATTTTTCTCTTGATTTTTTACTTTCAATTGTACTGATTTCTGCTCAATTTTTATTCTTTCTTTCTATGTTGGATTTAATTTACTGTTCTTTTCCTAGCTTCCTACATGGAACTTGGATGGTTAATTTTAGACCTATAATATATATATATATATATATATATATATATATATATATATATACACACACACACACACACACACACACACATACATACACACTGGGGGTGCCAAAAAATGTATACAAGTGGACACTTTGGTCAATGTTGCTCAAGCAGTAGTTCGCCATAATCAGAAGTGTCTGGACACTGATGGTAACCACTATGAGCACCTCTTGTAATTGCAGAAGTCAAACATGACTTGTATTCATCTTTTGTTATCGGCGTATATTAAGCATTACAATTTTATTTTATGTATGTATGTATGTATGTATGTACTTATTTATTTATTTTTAAACTTTATTAGGGAACAGTGTGTTTTTTCCAGGACCCATCAGCTCCAAGTCAAGTCGTTATCTTCAATCTAGTTGTGGACAGTGCAGCTCACTGGCCCATGTGGGAATCGAACCAGCAACCTTGGTGTTAAGAGCCTGCACTCTAACCACCTGAGCTAACCGGCCACCCCAAGTATTACAATTTTAATACAGTTTTTCTTTCTTAAAATGTATATACATTTTTTGGCACTCTGTATATATAGTGTATTCAATGCTATAAGTATCACTCTAGCCACTACTTTTGCTGCATATTGTGAATTTTGATAATTTGTATTTTTATTTTCATTTAGTTAAACTATTTCAAAATTTCTCTTGCATTTCTTTTTTGACCCACATGTTATTTCGAAGTGTGTTGTTTAATCTCCAGGTAATACTGGAGCTGTGATTTTCCAGCTATCTTTCTGTTATTGGCTTCTAGTTAAATTCCCTTGCGTCTGAGAGCAGACAGTATATTATTTCTATTCTTTTACATTTGTTAAGGTGTGTTTTCTGGCCAGGATGTGGTCCTTGTTGGTGTATGTTCCATGTGAGCTTGAGAAGAATGTGTATTCTGCTGTTGTTGGATGAAATAGTCTGAAGATACCAATTAGATACAGTTGATTGATGGTGCTGGGTCCTTCCTGATTTTCTACTTACTGGATCTATCCATTTCTGATAGATGGTTGTCAAAGTTTTCAATTGTAATACTGGATTCATGTGTTTCTCCTTGCAGTTCTATTAGTTTTTGCCTCACATATTTTGATGCTTTATTGTTAGGTGCATACACATTGTTAGGTGCATACACATATTGTTAAGGATTGTTGTGCCTTCTTAGATATTTGACACCTTTATCATTATGTAATAGTTGTCTTTATCCCTGATAATTTTCCTTGCTCTGAAGTCTGCTGTCTGAAATTAATATAGCTATTCCTACTCTCTTTTGATTAGTAATAGCTTGATATATGTTTCTCCACCCTTTTACTCTGTATGTGTCTTTATATTTAAAGTGGGTTTCTTGTAGACAACTACAGTTGAATCTTATTTTTTAATCACTCCAACAAACTCTGTGTTTTAGTGGTGTATTTAGACTATTGATGTTTGAAGTGATTATTAATATAGTTGGATTCAAATCCACCACATTTGACACTGTTTTCTATTCATTACATCTGTTCTTTGTTCCTATTTGTGTCTTCCATTTTTTCCCCCTGCCATTTGTGGTTTTAGTTGAGCATTTTATATGATTCCATTTTCTCTTTCCTTAGCATATCTATTATACATCTTTAAAAAAAATTTTTTGGTGGGGCTGGCCGAGTGGTGCGATGGTTAAGAACTGACTTGGGACGCCAGAGGGCCCGAGTTCGGATCCCACATATGAGGGCCAGTGACACTGCCCTCCACAGCTAAGATGCTGAACAACAGCTCAACCAGGAGCTGGGCTGCTGTGAGTTGCCAGCGACAGCGTAGGCTGCAGCCCCTGTGGCAGTGGGTTGCCATGGGCTACTGTATGTAGCCAGCAGCCTGCGTGAGTGGCCAGCAGCCTGCGTGAGTGGCCAGCAGCCGCAGAGAGCGGCCATCCTGAAGCCAGCGACCGATCTGCCTCGCCCGGGAAGAGCACAATGATGGTGCCAAGTTGGGCCAGTGAAGCAACGTCCTCCACAACTAGACTGAAGAACAAAAAACTACAGCAACTTGTCTGTTCCCATCCCCCCAATTCCCCAATAAAAAAATCTTTAAAAAAAATAATTTGGGTGATTGCTCTAGAGTTTGTAATATACATTAACAACTAATTCAAGTCCACTTTCAAATAACATATTGCTTCACAGGTAATAAAAGTACTTTATAATAACAAAATATTCCTAATTCTTTCCCCCTGTTCTGTGTACCCTTAGTGTCATTAATTTCACTTATACATGATTATATAGAATCAAATGCATTGTTCCCATCATTATTTGGAAAAAAACTATTATCTGTTTCATCAGTTAAGAATAAGAAAAATAAAAATTTTTATTTACCTTTACTATTCCTTCTCTAATGCTTTTCCTCTTTATGCATGTCCAATTTTCTGACCTATATCATTTTCCTTCTCCTTAAAGAACTTCTTTTAACATTTTTTAAAAGGCATATCTAATTACAACAAATTTTCTCAATGTTCATTTGTCTAAAAGAAACTTTATCTCTCCTATACTTTCAAAGGATAATTCACAGAATACAGAAGTCTAGTATTCTCAACACTTTAAATTTTTCACTCCACTCTCTTCCAGCGCACATGGTTTCTGAAGATTAGATGTGATTCTTATCTTTGCTCCTCTATAGATAAGATGTTTTTCTCTCCTGCTTCTTTCAATTTTTTTCTTTGTCTTTGATTTTCTATAGTTTGTGCCTAGGCACAGTTCTTTTGACATTTTTCTTGCCAGGTGTTCTCTGAGCTTCCTGGATCTATGGTTTGGTGTCTGACATTAATTTGGGGTAATTCTCAGTCATTATTGCTTCAAATATTTCTTCTTTTCCTTTCTTCTGGAAATTCCACTATGCAATGTTACACCTTTTGTAGTCATCCCACATTTCTTGGATGTTCTTTTCCAATATTTTTTCTCTTTGCTTTTCAATTGTGGAAGATTATTTTGATATATCCTCAAGCACAGAGATTCTTTCCTCAGCCCATCAGAGGTATTCTTCATTTCTGTTACAGTTTTTTGTTTGTTTGTTTTTGAGCTCTAGCATTTCTTTTTTATTCTTTCTTAGAATTCCCCTCTGTGTGCTTACATTGCCCACCTATGTTGCATTCTGTCTACTTTTTCTATTATAGCCCTTAGCATATTAATCATAGTGGTTTTAAACTCATGGCCTCTGATGATTCCAACATCCCTGCCATCAGTCTAGTTCGGATGCTTGTTCTATCTCTTCAAACTGTGTTCTTTGTTGTTGTTTTGTTTTGTTTGTTGTTGTTGTTTGCCTTTTAGTATGCCTTATAATTTTGGGTTGATGATCAGACATGATATACTGAGTAAAAGGAACTGCTGTAAATGGGCCTTTAGTAATGTGATGGTAAGTGGTAGTGGGGGAGTGGGAGGCATTTTATAGTCCTATGGTTAGCTCTTTAGTCTTTTGGTGACCTTGTACTCATGGGATGTGCCCTTCACAAGTGCCTCTTAGTTTTTCCCCACCTTAGGTGGAACAGGATGGTTAGAGAGCATTGGATCTGGGTATTTCTCTCCACCCAAGTCAGTTAGGCTCTGATAAAATCCCAGTAGGTTAGGCCTCTGGTAATACACATATAGTCTCAACTGAGGGCAGACCTTTGTTAAAAAGAACAGAATGTTCAGGGGCTGGCCGAGTGGCTCAGTTGGTTAAGAGCTTGTTCGAGAGTTTGAGCTCTGAGCAACAGCAGTTCGATTGCCGGCCCGAGCTGAGTAGCCGCTGAGCTGTCAACAGGTAGCAGGATGGCTCAGCTAAAAAAAAAAAAAAAGAACAGAATGTTCTGTCATATTTAAAATGGTTACTTTTCCTTCACCCTGCCCAAAGGGGATTTTTCTCTGATATTCACTTTCAGCACCTTCCTACTAGAGCTCCAGGAAGTAAAACTCACCTCCCCTGCTAGAGAGTTTATCTCTCAGACTTGTCCACACTGAGCATCCTGCACTGAGCGTCGATTGCAGCTCAGGTTTTCCTACCCAGCAATGGTTCTAAGGAGGTTCCTACTCAAGTAAGTTGTGATAGTCTCTATTTGCCTATTTGTCTTTCCAATTTTGGGAGCAGCCATTTGCCCTGTGATCTCACTTCTCTGTCAGACCTAAGAGTTATTGATTTTTCAGTTAGTTCAGCTTTTTACTTGTTGGTGGGATGGAATGGTAACTTCTAATCTTCTTACATGTCAAACCAGAAACCATCCCTTTGATGATCCAATATTTTTTTTAAAAAAAAGAAGAGAAACGTGATTTGGTGGCCAAAGCAATGTTAGTCAAACAATAAGATTGTGTTGAGTACCTGACATCACTGTTCAAGGCAGTGCAGGAGAGAGTAGTAAATATACATTATAGAATGCATCTCTTAAGGATCTCCAGTACTTGTCCTTCAACTCTATCCAGTGTAATTGTGATGTTGATGTGAAAAAAAAATAAAGTTTGTCAATGCAGTGTCTACTACTTCTTGCTCCATTTTCATTCCCAAACACAAATTAGTCTATTTTAGCAGATGGGTCCAAAGATAATCAGGTAAGAAAAGCTGCCCAATATGGGCTTATGAATGACAACACCTATCTTTAAAATGTAGTATTCTGACCATAGATACATTAAACTCAGTAATTAAAAAGGAACAAATGGGGTATAAGGAGCAGGAGGCAGGTGGGAATTTTATCCACAACATGCCATATAATAATTTGCTATTGCTTTTAATGGTTTGAAAAAAGAGATGGTACTTCCTGTATTGGTTAATGCTTAGAACTAAAATGCCCCAAGTGTTTTCCACCTCCAAATAATTTCCAGTGCTTTATCATTAAATGAATAAAGTAAGATGCAGGATAGTATGTACAGTTTTCAGCTTATATAACACTATTTAAAAATGAGACTCTTTCCATCTCTCTTTTAATGAAACACTCAATAGCAAAGCACATGCAAAATAGACCTTCTGTATTGTAGGAGAGGGATAAAAATCTTTTCCTCTACCTATCTCAGGTTCTCTCTCTGGGCCCCACAAATGACACTGGCCAAAGATAAATTAATAAAAGAAAAGAAACAGAAGTTTATCAACATGTATGTTGTGCATGTACACGTGTGAGTAGCCAGCAATGAGTAACCCGAAGGGTGGTTAGAACTCAGGCTTATGTACCATCTTAGGCTAAAACAAAGAAAAAGGAGTTTGGGGTCTGGCTCAGGGAGGCAAGTTATGGGATGGTGACCAGGAAAAATTATGGTAAACAAGGGTATGCGAATGTTTTCTCCACTGGTAAGAATTGCTAAGATTTTTTTTTTTAAACTAGCAAGGGAGAGGGAGATATGTTTGCAAATAAAAATTTCCTTTCTTGACTAAACAGTGATGTGATAAAGTTACTATGTATATCAGGACCCACAAAATGGAGGCAGCCCCAGTGTCTGGGCCCACATCACAAATCGAAGCCTAAAAAGCAGCCTGTGCTTACAGGAAACCCCTGTCAAGGAAACCTAACATTTACCAATCACAGTTCTCCAACTCAGCTTTAGCTTGTTTATCTTACCCTAGAAAACAGGACCTGCTAGACTTATAAGGGCATCTCTGACTTAGCCAACCCTGTTTCTTCCCTTTTAAGCTCACTTTTGCCCAAAATCCCTAGGAAAGAGTATTTCACTTCTTGTGCTGCGCGGTACTTACTCCCGCAGTCCATGGACTCTTTTCCCTTCAATAAAGGACATCAAACTCATTACTAAACTGTATTATTTTTGTCATTTGACAGAAGTAAACTAAGCTTCTTCTTGGAGAAAATTAAAATACTATATTTAGTAACACTGTGTTTTGCAAGTCAGTGTACTAATTCTAAAGTGTTTCTATTTTATAGTTTATGTGTTTCTGATTCCTGTGTTGGAAATAAAATGTGATTTATTGGTACCAAATTATAAACTCTAATACACAGGGAAATTAAGTTAGCTTCCTTGTGTTAGCAGGATGAATGAGAGATCCCTGTTAAATCTGTTATCTTTAAAAAATAAGTTATATTATGCTATCAAAAGACCCTTTTGATGTAAAATTTGATTACATTCTAAAAAGTTTACTTCTCTGAATTTTTGAAATTTTATTTCAAATGTGAAAAGAATGTGGTCAAATTTCATTCGTAGCCTTTGGGCTTTGCTAAGATTGAGCAATTTTGAATGAAATGGAAATATGTCTTGAAAACAAATAATAGAAGATAAATTCTAACAGGTATTGAGCAAGGTAATCAGACACTAAGAATAATTTAATACTTGTGCTTTAGAAACGTACTTCTCGCCACCCTTCTTAAAATAAACAAACATGCCCCCCACTGAGATTTCCTATTTGTTTTTCCATTGTGATTGCCTATGCTCTGTCCTCAAATCACTGTTATTCAGTGTTTTGAGTTCTATTGCCAAGCTTTATCTCCTGCATCCTGGTAATAATAGGAACTGAAGTAATAGCAACCACCTCATATGTAACTAAAACAAACCTTGGTGAACTTTCTGTTTGTTTACACTAGAATGTAGAATTTTTTTTTTAAGTTTTGAAGAGAATTAGAATACTCCCTTTGTAGCACTTAGAAATTAAGAAGGTATGAACCATATATGGTCAGTAATTTGTCTTTTATCTGCCTTGAATCTAAATAATGAGGCAAGAAAATTTTATTTGCTATTATTTATAAAGTTACTTATGAAGTTTATAAAATTAGCTGCCTTAATAGCAGTTAGAAAAATAAAAGGAACCCTTCTTCCATTCCCTCTTCAAACTATAAAGCAAGGGTTATAATTTAAGGAGGCAGCAAAAGAAGGATGTGGATGAAAAATGCAGCAGATAAAGAAGTGTGACAGATATTCAACAGAACAAATCCTCGTCTTTTTTACCCACCTCAGTGTTTATCAGTGTACTTTTCCCGTACCTCATCACATCCCAGCAAATCTCATGCATCATTCACCTTTATGATTGCTTTATGGATTACAGCATAATCTGTATAATCTCAACAATCTCCATTTTGATTTTCTGTGCATAATCCCTTTTAGCCCCATCATAGTCATTACCATCTTATTTCATGATTATTGGCTGATGCCTGGTGCAGAGTTTTTACCTAAATAATTATTTGTTGAATGAACGAATGAAAGAAGAAAAAATAAATTGTTTAAAATGTTAAATCAATTGCTTCTATCTGGAGCAGTGGTACAGATCCCATTGTTATATTCTGACTTGTATTTATTTCAAATAAAATTGAGCCCTAACATAAAAATTAGTTTAAAAAACTTATTTAAAAGAGCTAATTATTTTGAATATATGATACATGCACAAGTTATAAAATTGAAAAGGTAAAAATGATATAAAGTGAAGAGTAAAAATTCCTACTACTGTCACCACCACCTGCCTTGCCTTTAGCCACCACATTTTCCACTTTTGAGGTCATCACAGTTACCAGTTTTAAAAAGATCTTAATGAATAGAAGAATGAGGAGATTTATCTCCCTGGATAGTATGTCCCTTGCAGATCTTCAACAAGAAAGGGACAGATAGTATTACTGATTTTTTTTCCATGCCTCTATGAAATGAGAGGTCTTCCAAGAATAACATTAGCTAAAACATAGTTGAGTGAAACCCACAGAAGTCAGTCAATGCGATACTATTGTTAAACTTTCCAGTGTGGAATGGCAAAGAGCTTATTGAGATGAATACTTTTTATTTGTTGATTTCTGAAACAATTTTTTTAATATTTATTTTTTGTTAGTTTCAGGTATACAAAACAATGTAATAGACATTTACACCCCTCACAAAGTGATAACCGTCCCCCCCCCCAATCTACTACCCCTCTGACATCATGTATAGCTGTTATAATTCCATTGATATATTCCCTATGCTGTACTCCACATGCTGTGACTATATATATATTAAATTATAGTTGACATTCAATATTTTCAACTTCAGCTTCAGGTGTATGTTTCTGAAACAATTTGGCCAAAGGTTTGCTTTTGCTCAAATCTGACAGAGCTGGTTCACAGCAAAATTTATCTTATTAGAACTATATGTGGATATTTTCCTTTTTAATTTGCTTTCAGCACTAGCTGGTAGAGATTCCAAAGAGTGGTTTACTCTTGAATCAAACATGAGAGCAGTAGGCTGTATACACATTTTCTGAATTTTGATGATTTCTAAGGAGCCACTGGCAGGGGATGGGGGTGGAGGAGAAGGGCACTGAATAGGTGCTTTCCCGTCCTACTGAAAAAAACACCAAATAGACAAATATCAGCCTTTACTATCTTGTTTAATGTTATGGAAAGTATCCAGTATTTCAATACTTTAAAAGTCCTTCATTTTTTTCAAAAGCTAAACAGAACCTGTTAAAATGAAGCATTTGTATGTTGCAGAGTGCTCTGAATACATAGAACTGAGTGATGGGTAGCTAGTATGCCCTAATCAAAATGAAAGGCCAAAAGTTACATATTGGTAAAAGGCAAATATGATTCATTTACTCCACCTCAGAAAACAGTAAAAATGAAATCAGCCAACCTACAAGTAAAATCAACAGTCAAATGTACTTTTTCCAGAACTTTCAGTGAATAAAGGACGTTGAATCATCATAAAAATACACATGAAAAACATTACCAAAAGGCTAAGAAGGAACAGTAATCTTGTTTTATTTTTTTTTTTTAAGATTTTTTTTTTTTAATTGGGGAATTCAGGGGAAGGGAACAGTGCTGGGGAATTGGGGGAAGGGGAACAGACAAGTTGCTGTCCTTTTGTTCTTCAGTCTAGTTGTGGAGGATGTTGCTTCACTGGCCCAAGTTGGCACCATCATTGCTCTCTTCCAGGTGAGGCAGGTCAATCGCCGGCTTCTGGATGGCCTCTCACAGCGGCTGCTGGCAGCTCACGCTGGCTGCTTGCTACATACTGTAGCCCATGGCAACCCACTGCCACAGGGGCTGCAGCCTACGCCGTCATTGGCGACTCACGGCAGCCCAGCTCCAGGTTGAGCTGTTGTTCAGCATCTTAGCTGTGGAGGGCAGTGTCACTGGCCCTCATATGTGGGATCCGAACTGGTTTAATCATTGGCCACATGATTGAACTCAATCTGCAGCCTCTCTCCCATCCCCAGAGGTCAGGTGTCATATCATTAGCATAACAAAGACACTCCTATCACTCAAGAAATTCCAATGGTTTTAGAAGCTCTGTGCAAGGAACCTGGGACAAAGACCAGATAAATTCTTTATTATGTAATATAAAATATATTACATCAGTCAAAAAATAGTGGTCCAGGGGCCAGCTGAGTAGTTCAGTTGGTTAAGAGCTCGCTCAAAAGTGCGAGCTCTGAGCAACAGGGTCGCAGGTTCGATTCCCTGCCTGAGCCAAGCTGCCGCTGAGCAGCCAACAGGTGGCAGGATGGCTCAGCTAAAAAAAAAAAAAAGTGGTCCATCAAAAGTAAAACTATATAGTTAAACTGCTGGCAATTATATTTAAAAATATTTAGTACCTAGTTTAATATTCCCTTTCATGTATTTATCAAACAGGATGATGTGTGATAGATATGAAACAACACAAGATTCTGGCCCTTCCATTTTCTAGTGTCTGTGATTCTTAAGTAAGTCTTCAGCTTTCAGTCCTTCAGTAAAACTCCATACATCCCTCAATTGTTATGAAGTGCCACTGAGCTCATGCTTGTAAAAGAAACTTGTAAAAGGCAAAGTAATATAAAAGTAATAATATGATTATCATCATTGACAACAGCTATGATATCAGGGACCAGCTGGGCTACAAGGAGTTCCCTGAGCCATAGGTCAAGGATGGTGTTCGTGACTCACTGGTTCCAGGTTCAGCCCTAGGAAACTACATATATTAGTCAGCTTGGGCTGCCACAGCAAACTATTACAGACGCGGTGACTTAATAGAAATTTCCTTACAGTTCTAAAGGCTAAAAGTTCAAGATCAAGGTCCTATCAGGGTTGGCTTCTGGTGACCCCTTCTCTTCCTGGCTTGTAGACATCTGCCTTCTTGCTGTGTCCTCAAATGGCCTTTCCAACCAGGCAGGTACAGAGAGAGAGAGAGAGAAAACTCTGGTATCCCTTCCTCTTCTTATAAGGACACCAGTTCTTTCAGATTAGGGCCCCAACCTTATCACATCATTTAATGTTAATTATATGTTTAAAGGCCTCATCTCCAAATACAGCCACATTGGGAGTTTGGGCTTCAACATATGCATTTGGGTGGGAGGTGGGAACACAATTCAGTCCATAATAAAGACTGTAATCATGAATAGGGAGGAGCTCTGAGATCAGGGTTTTCACACAGAGAAGGGTCTTAAATTTATTGATAAACTCAGTGACCAGATTGCTGCCTTTAAGAATAAGAATGGCAGGGCCGGCCAAGTGGCGCGATGGTTAAGAACTGGCTTGGGACGCCAGAGGGCCCTGGTTCAGATCCCACATATGAGGACCAGTGACACTGCCCTCTACAGCTAAGATGCTGAACAACAGCTCAACCTGGAGCTGGGCTGCAGCGAGTTGCCATGATGGCGTAGGCTGCAGCCCCTGTGGCAGTGGGTTGCCATGGGCTACCGTGTGTAGCCAGCAGCCAGCGTGAGTGGCCAGCAGCTGCAGTGAGTGGCCGTCCAGAAGCCAGCGACTGATCTGCCTCGCCAGGGAAGAGCGCAATGATGGTGCCAACTTGGGCCAGTGAAGCAATGTCCTCCACAACTAGACTGAAGAACAAAAGGACAGCAACTTGTCTGTTCCCCTTCCCCCCCTTCCCCCAATTCCCCAGCGCTGTTCCCATCCCCCAACTCCCCAATTAAAACAAAAAATAAGAATGGCAGTGTTCAACAAACAAGTGTTGTCAAGGATGTGAAGAAAAAGGAACCCTCATCAACTGTTGGTGGTGGGATTGTAAATTGGTGCAGCCACTTTGGAAAACAGTATCAAGGGTCCTCAAAAAATTAAAAATAGAAAGAACTACCATATGACTCAGCCATTCCACTTCTGGGTATTTATCCAAAGAAATAAAAAACACTAATTTGAAGAGATATATGCACCCCTATGTTCACTGCAGCACTATTCACAAAAGCCAAGATATTAAAGCAACCTAAGTGCCATCAACAGATGACTGGCTAAAGAAGATGTGGTACATACATACAACAGAATATCACTCAGCTGTAAAAAAGAATAAAATCTTACCACTTGCAACAACATGGACAGACCTAGACAGTATTATGCTAAATGAAACAAGTCAGCCTAAGAAAGACAAATACCCTATGATCTCACTTATACGTGTGCTAACTATTTTCCTGGGAAAGTACATTTACTTTAATGAGGGTAAACTGAGTAGTCTAGTATTTGGGTTAATGGATTTTCAGGAAGTTCCTGGAATCAACGATAAAATTATTTGTCTTTTTATCTTTCTGAGTAAGAATTTCCTGTAATAGGAAATCAGATAAATATAGACGATAAGCAGTGTATGTGTAGAGAGTAAGTTATTTCCATTTTTCAAAAAAAACCTCTTTTGATTTATTTTAATCCAGTATTTCACCAACTCATTTGACTATAACACTCTTCTTTTCCCATAAAACTTGTTAAAATTTCAAAGAATAGGCCGTAATAAACACTAGACTAGGAAATAATTTCTATGAGAGCACTGTGAACCAGTGGTTCTCAAAGGATGATCCCCAGACCAGCAATGTCAACATTATCTGGGTATTGGTTAGAAATGGACCGCACCTACTAAATCGGAAACTCTGGGGTGGAGTCAGCAATCTGCGTTGTAATCCACCCTCCTGGGGACTCGGATGCTGTAGCCTTTTCATAACTCTAACTCCCGCTCCTTTTTTAATTTTTCTGCCCACTGCAGAACTGGAGCATGTGGGTGCCTGGGCAGGCTAATACCGGGTATTCTTTCAGTGAATACCTGGTATTCATGATTTGTCTGCTTGTATTTAGTGGAGATGGGGACAAACCGTCTTTTTTTTTTTTTTAAGATTTTATTGTGGAATAGGGGGAGGGGAACAGCGCTGGGTAATCAGGGAAGGGGAACACACAAGTTGCTACCCTTTTGTTCTTCAGTCTAGTTGTGGAGGATGTTGTTTCACTGGCCCATGTTGGTATTATCATTGTGCTTTTCCCGGATGAGGCAGATCGGTCACTGGCCACTGGACGGCCGCTCACAGCGGCTCTTGGCAGCCCACGCTGGCTGCTAGCCACTCACGGTAGCTTACAGGAGCTCACTGCAGCTTCACTGCAGCCTACGCCATCGCCGGCGACTCATGGTAGCCCAGCTCCAGGTTCACCATCTTAGCTGTAGGGGGCAGTGTCAATGGCCCGCATGTGGTATCCAAACCAGAGCCCTGCTGCTCAGAGCTGACGTCCCAAGCCATCTCCTAACCAACGCGCCATTTGGCCGGCTCCAAACCAACTTTTTGTAAATTGCGTGTGACCCTTTTTTAATATTGTGACTCATACTCTGATGCTCTCACCTCTTCTTTGAACTCTTCAAAAACAGTGCTCTCCTTGCAGTAGCATTAGTGCCTTAGTGAGAGAAATAAAATTTACTCAAGATGTTGGAGTAGAGCTGGAGGAGAAGGGCTGGATAACATGATATCAGGGTTTTGCTTTCAAGACAGTAAATCCCCCCTTTGAGAAATCTCTTCTCCCAAACCTCTCTTTTTGGGGCAGCCTTTCTCTTCCTGCTCCTGTCTCCACACCTTTTCTCTGACCTTTTTTTCTAAGAACTATTCAGTTCAAGCCCCACAAAAGTTTCAAAAGGCTTTACCCCACCTACTAGTTAATACCATCTTCAGGGCAATTGAAGGGATTATAAAGGGATTATATTAAGGCTGAAAATTTGTTTGCCTTGTTAACAAAGCATCCCCAGTTCCCAGAACCCATCAAGCCCATGCTGAATGTGGGTGACATCAATTTACATTTCCCCACTTTGGCGGGGAGGAAACCCAAGCTACGATGGTATTATGTTTCTAATATGTCCGGGTAAGATTCCAGGGTCCTTTTTAGATCTATGTTCCAACCTGAGTTCTCCTTAGTGTGGCTGGCGTCCTGCATCCCACTGACCTGCCTGTCTCCCTCCTGCTGGCTATCCAGAAAATAAAAGCTGCATCAGTGGGGTATTATTCCAGGAACTTGGTCCAGGAAGTGGCACATCCGCAAGAGGCCTGTATATAGCTACATGGGAAGATGTCAGGCTTTTTTGCACATGAGAGCCATCTGCGGAGCTTTAGAAAAGTCCAACCCCAAGGTCACACCCTACACCAGTAAAACCAGAATCCCTGGTGCAGACTCCGGGCACCAGTATGTTTTAAAGCTCCCTAAGTAATTCCAATGTGCAGCAAGCCTGAGAAGTGCTGGACTTCGAAGTGTACAAAACACACACTATGCTAACACACTCTAACCATTTTGTTCAAAGTACTTCAAATAAAGATGAGTTATATTGCTGTCACACTCTCTGTTTCACAGATGGGAAATTTTAGACATGAAGAGAAAATGTGACTCATATAAGGAAGACCATAGATGAACTGTTAAATAAAGGTGCATAGAAGGTGGCTCCTTCGACTAGCTGCTGCTCCCATTAAGGCATAAGATATGATAAATGCTGTATTATTCTTTGAGGTTTCCTGGGATCAAAAAGAGCTTGGAGAATCTTAATGAGTGATACAGGTTATTTGAATGGAATCATCATCATGTATTAATTCCTGAATTATGAAATTAATATGAAGGTTTATATCTGAGAAACCTGAAGAGGTAAAGTGATCACGCTTTTTTTCTAATTACTAATATGGTTTGGTTTAATAATAAAATCTGACTCAGAGCTGTGGGAAATGCTCACAGGTGGTCAGAATCAACATCACAATAGTTGAATCTTGTTCTATAGCAATTCATACCGTGTGGCTCTGGAGATACTTCTGTTCACAGCTCTGGCTCAAAACAAATGTTAAAAACTCCAGGCCAAAGACACTGTCAGGCCACAGAACCCATAACCTGGTGGTTACAGAATATTTAAATTACAGCGGGAAAAATGAGAGGAAAGGAGTTGGTAGGGACAGTCTTTATTCTAAAATTTAATGTTTTAAATTTAATTTCATATTTTGAATTAACCTTTTTCTGATCGAATGCTAACGTTATAAATTACTAACTCCATCATTGCCAGTAGTTGAATCAGTCAAAAAGGCATAGATTAATTTGAGCGGACCTGTACATTGGCTGCTTCTGTCATTTTCTTATTTCGCTTTCCACTGTTGAAGAATTTCTACATTGGATGGGCAGGACAGACACTTGCTAGAAAGGAGAAGCCATTTGATTGGGGATTGTCAGAGTAGAAGCCTCCTGTCGACCCCACTGCAGACCTGTCTGAGCTAGAGATTGCACAGGATATCCTACAACTGTCTGAATGGAAGGCCAACATGCCCCTAAAGACTTTGTCACAAAAGTGTTCCCTCACCAGACTGTGGTGGAGGCCCAGAACTCTTTCCACATAGATTCGGCTTTTGGAATAAAATGCCATCTCCCTCATGGCAGATCGTGTGAGTTCCCCACTCAACATCCCTTTTCTGTTGCTAACCTGGGGTTGCCAGATAAAGCACAGGATGCTCAGTTCAATTTGAATTTCAAATAAACAGTGAATAACTTTTAGTATTAATATGTCCCAAATACTATATACTTATGCTAAAAAAAAAGGGGAGGGGGTTGTTGTTTGTCCGAAAATCAAATTTAACTAGGTATCCTATACATTTACTAAGCCTGACACCCCTGTGCATACCAAATGGAAATTCTGTGGCAACAATAAGCCCATCCACAAATACTGAATCATGATTGGTCTAAATCAATCATGATAATACAGTCCCTATTTTCGCAGACTTTCTTGCAGCTGGGAGCATCTGTGTGACAAGTTCTGACCATAGAGACATTAAGGGAAGTCTGTGCATATGTGTGGGGTACAGTCTGGAAAGAATTTTTTTTTTTCTGGCAAGTGACATGACTAGGGGCTGGCCCAGTGGCTCAGTTGGTTAAGAGCTCGCTTAAGAGTTTGAGCTCTGAGCAACAACGTTTCGAGTCCTGGCCCAAGCTGAGCAGCCATAGAGCTGCCAACAGGTGGCAGGATGGCTCAGCTAAAAAAAAAAAAAAAGAGAGAGACATGACTAGAGGTGACCTCTTTGCTCTATCCCTGCTTCTTGCCTAGAAAAACGATATGATGCTGGGGTGCAGCAGTCCCCTCTTGCTTATCAGGGCAAACAAAGACAACTGCACAGACACTAATGCTGATGTCATTAAATCCTCAAGCCAGTGCCCGCAGCTGCTACCTCAGAGGTATTGTTTGTAAGAAAGACAAACCCTTAATTGCATAAACCACATATTTTCTGTGACTTACAGTCTATTTTTTTAAATAAACTCTTTAAAAAAAATGCAAACGCTGTGGAAGAGGAAACCTTAATACACACACCTCGATGTGAAGGCCTTTATAGGCCTCTCGTCTTTGGACAGCTATCTGAGAGGGAGTTTTGATTGACCACTGAGCGATGCCATAGGTCCAGAGTAGAAGGCACAGCTCACAGAAGGCAGTGGAGGGGGTGCAGCTCTATGGGGAGAGCCTCCTTCACAGAGCAGCCACCTCTTAGTAACATCAACCTGCTGGGCTCTTGGTTGATTCAGGTGGAGCTTTGCTTCTTGAGGAGTTCCTATAGATTCCTGCCTATGGTGAGCAGAATAATGCCCTACCCCCAAAATGCCCACATCCTAGTCCCAGGAACCTGTTAATATATTATCTTACACAGCTAAACGGAATTAAGATAGCAGACGGAGCTAAAGTTGCTAATCATCTGACTTTAAGATCGGGAGATTACCTTTCATTATCTGCTTGGGCTCACTGACATCGCAGGGTCCTTAAAAGAAGATGGTGGCAAAGAGGGAGATAGTTAGAAGAAGACATGAAGGCAGAGAGATTTGATGTGAGAAGGCCTCGGACCACTGCTAGGCTGAAGGTGGAGGAGGGGCCCACAAGTTAGGAAGGCAGGCAGCTTCAGGAAGCTGGAAAAGACAAGGAGACGGATGCTCCCCTAGAGCCTCCAGGAAGGAATGCAGCCCTGCCGGCACCTTGATTTTAGGCCAGTGAGACCTGTGTCAGGCTTCTGACCTCCAGAACTGTAAGATAATACATTTGTGTTGTTAAGTCATTATATTTGTGGTAAATACAAAGTGTTCATTCATTTCCCCCCTTATTCATTCATCAAATATTGCTGAGCTCCTACTTTGAGTCAAGCACTTTTTATAAATGGTGGGGATGTACCAAGAACAAGACAGATTTAAAACAACCTCTGCTCTCACAAAAAAGGTTTCTATTTATGGAAGGGGAGCAGATTTTTTTAGGAAATTAAGTAAAATGTACTATTATACATTTTAGGTGGTATACATTCGAGTGTGGAAGAATAACACAGTGAAAGGAGACAGGAAGAGCTGGGGAGACAGGCTGTCATTTTACGTGGGGTGGTCAGTGACGATAACATGGTGAAGTTATATTTGAGTCCGGTCTGGTATCTGGGGGAGGAGGAGTCTTCCAGGCAGAGGAGCGATACGTGCAAAACCTCAGAGATGACAGTATGCCTGGTGTGGCCCAGCAGGAGCAAGGCAAGCTGTGTGCCTAGAGCGAGTGAGGAGAGAGTAGAGGAGATAAGGTCAGAGAAACTGTGGGACCATGTTTTTAGAGGCCACTGTAAAACCTTTGGCTTTTACCCTGAGTTGAAAGCTCTGACCTATTGTACATCTTAAAATAATGACTCTTGTTGCTGGATAGAGAATAGGCTTATGGGGGATGACAGGAGGTAAGAGAGAAGATGGTGGTTTAAACCAGGGTGGCAGCAATGGAGGTAGGTGGAAGGGATCATAAATTGGATATAATCTGAAAATAGAACCCAAACAGTTCTTGATAGATTGGGTATGAGCTATGTGAGAGAGAAAGGCTAGGTAGGACTGTCTCCAAAAGTTTTTGGCCTGAGCAACCAGATGGCTGGGCTTGTGAATAACTAACAGGGAAAGGAGGGTAGGAAAAGCAGGCTGTGGGAGATTACGGGCTGCTTATTGGACCTATTTGAAGTGCTGATTTTTTTTTTCGATTTTTTTTT
>NW_017732253.1:17717-19567 GCF_001890085.2 Hipposideros armiger | reverse complement strand
TATATGGAAGGCATACATCGTGAAGCCTCAGGCCTGGGCCTTCTAAGGGGATTGTCCACCTAGGAAATTGACCCTATGAAATTGACCTTCAATTCACCCTTGCAGTGATGATTCAGGGATGAGCTGGGGTTAGGATCAGTTCCCATCACTGGTCAAGCACGCAGCTGTGGTCTCCAGAACACTCAGAGAATCTGAGAGGGCGTGAACCCTCTTGTGAGTACAGCAGAGAACATTTTTTGAATACCTGATGGATTCCTCACCCCATCAACAGTGCCCAGGGAAGTATGCCTTCTAGCAGAGATGGCTGCTGACTCTCCAGCTTCTTAGAGTTTAAATTCTTGTACCTTTTTCTTAGGTTTCAAGAACTTGTATCCTTTACCTGTGTCTGATGCTATCTTTTGCAAATCACCTTCACCCTTGAAGGAAACTACATAGAGGGCAATGTCAACTTTTTATAAGCACATTTTAACCAAGCAATGCCACTTCTGGCCATTTATTCTACACATAAATTTCATATGTGTACAAGGATATATTCATTGCAGCGTTGTTTGTAATAGTGAGAAACTGGAAACAACCTAAATACCCATTAGGGATCTATTTAAATATCTTAGTAATCCCCTGTGCTGTGCAGACTTAAAAAAAAAACAACCAAAAAGACTTTCTATAAACTGATGTTGAGTGATTTCCAAAATGTGATCAGTGAAAAAATGTAAGGTAAAGAACAGATATGTTAGATAGATATGGCTAAATTGGCTCAAGGGTGATATGCTGGGTGAAACACATCATTAGAGGAAGGCAAAGGATACACATTTAGTTAAATGCCCAGAACATCTCTAGAAAAACCCCAGGGAGAAAGAAAAAAAAATGATTCCCCCCAGAACTTTCAACAATGGTTACCTCTGAAGGAAAATTGGAAGAGTGTATATATATATACCCTTTTATACCTTTTGGATTCTGTATCTGTGTATGAATGGCATTCATGAAAAGAATACATTGAAGAAAGCAATACATTTTTTTGAAAGGAAAAATGTTGGTATCTAAGTTCCAAAGTAAGGAGAAACAGGGTCAAAACTGTGTTTTAAGATTAATCAGGTGAGAATTGTAATACACCGAATGAATTGAAAGAGAGAATACACTAGAGATCATCAAACTATCAAGCAAGTATTCCATGCTTGAGGTGTTATTGGGTCTAGATTAGAGTGGAAATGAGTGAGGGTAAGAGAGACCAGCCCATTTAGCAGAAGTTTCAGAGAGACCTGTTTCAGCTTAATATGAAAAAGAAGAATCTAAAGATTAGAGCTGCTGAAGGTGGAATAGAGAGGGAGCAGTACCCAGTATGTCTCGTTCTCATAGAGAAGCTGTTGGACAACTACGCTCGTATATGGTAAAAACGTTCTATGCATAACTCAAGCATTCAACAATGACTGGGTCAGACTCGATAGCGTCTAAGATCTCTGCCAACCTCTGACATATTCTGACTTTATGACAATACCTTAGGGATACTCAAAATTCAGGGGCAGAGGAGGGAAGGAATCAGAATAGTGACAAAGAAGCTTTGAGGAAGGTAGGAAATTTATCAATTTCAAAAAATGATAGTGGCAAGTGAGGATTAGTACCGAAGGATTAGGTAGCAGCGTTATGTGTCTTGTATTGGCTCCATCTCATGTCTCAGGGAGCCTGCTGATCTCTGTCTGAGGTACCGCTTCCTGAGCTGCAGCTTAGAAACAGTTCTCAGGGCATTCACAAGGCTCACTTCATTTGTTTCCCATTTTTCAGGGATTACTATCCTGTGCTGTCTGATGTCTAATTTCAGAAAATGGGGTTGGCTGAGTGGCTCAGTTGGTTAAGAG
>NW_017732253.1:14043-15142 GCF_001890085.2 Hipposideros armiger | reverse complement strand
TCACAGGACACAGATATACACAATGAGAAAACTATGTGAACACACAGGGAGAAGACAGGAGAGAGGTCTCAGAAGAAACCAACCCTGCTGACACCTTAATCTTGGAATTCTACCCTTAAGAATTGTGAGAAAATAAAATTCTGTTGGTTAAGCCTTCCAGTCTCTGATACTTCGTTATGGTTGCCCTAGCAAACTATTACGTTCATAGAGAAAACTATGAGGTATTTTAGTTAACTGTGAACTGTCTGTCGTACACTAGCATATTGTAGCAGGCTAACCAAGCTTAAGAATATACACTGCATGACTTTTTTTAGTCATACACTTCCTTACACAATTACTCAATGTGGCAATGTACATGTTTATTAACAGACCAAAATATATTTAGCCTCTCCATACCATAAAATAAGAGGCAAAAAATTTAAGTTCACATAAACTTAAAATTGTGTTCCAGCATTCTATCTTACTCAGAAATGACCTACGTATTTAGTGAATATCTATTTATTAATTTAATTTAGCATAAATCTAAGGTTTTAAGATACCTAAAATACCTTGGAAACTATCTTCAAGCTGACATGTTATAATATATAATTATTGTTGAAATCATTGCCTGGATAGTGATTCAATTCGGTTAAATACAAATTTACATATTTTATAATGTTAAACATAGCAGATGTAACACTACCTTATTGATCAGTACACCAGTGTAAGTATAGGAAGAACTTACCCAAATAGAATAAAAATGTATGCTTGTTTTATACTTAATGCTTATAACACAGAAAATGTAGCTATTTTAATTAAACCAACAATATTATATTAGTCTCATGTGCCAAAGATTTACCTAAACTCTGTGAACTTGAACTTTAAAAATATTTGGGATAGATTCTATAAGAATACTTTTGAAAGAATTAGAAGTTCAATTTTCTTAATTTCTTGGAATTTTAGGAATAGTATTTAATTTATATAAGCACTTACTTATCACCAAGTCAGTCAGAATTGAGAACCTTTAAGGAATTTTATAAACCAATTTGGTGATGTTATTGGAGGATGGAAAATGTTACATACATAATACATAAATACATATAGATATATAAACATATGT
>NW_017732253.1:10195-13753 GCF_001890085.2 Hipposideros armiger | reverse complement strand
TGGTTACTTGCTCAATATGGGGCTTAAGCATCTCCATCAATATTTATAGAGCAGACCCCAAGATTTCCTTTAACCAAGATTTCCTTTAACCTAATGTGAAATGTTATGGAGTCAGTGGACCAAACTTTAGGCAAGGGACTGAAGAAAGACTTAGTGGCCATGTGTGTGTTTCCAAAGCCTATGAATGGATAAAATACCCTAAAATATCTGTTGTGTTTCCAGTGAACTTTTCCAGGCTCAAGTGGTTGTTGTTGGGGTCCCTGAAACCCTGAAGAGCCTCTGATTGTAAGGTCTGAAATTTCAAGTGCTGCCTTGACATCTTTGATCCTTATAGGGTCCCAAAGGTTGAATTTCCCTACTCTTGCAGAGATGTCCCCACCCAGTAGGAATAGCTCCCCATTCAGCTAGTTCCCCTATTAGCCAGATCAGGTTGTAACCCTCTTGATCCTCAACTTAAGGAGTTTTATTTCCCTGCCAGCCCCCCAAATTACACAAGTCATCAGGTATTACTAGAAAACCTGCCTTCCACAGCCCCTGTGGGTTCACTTTGCCCTTGAGTATAATCCCCATGTGGCCCTGAAGGCATGCAGTGTCCCCCTCCCCCAGGCTGTGAGTTTATGTGACTAATAAACTGCTATCAATCTCATTTGTCTAGTATCTGGATTGGTGTGTTTGGCCATCTCACACTATTTAGGGCAGGGGATCCTTCCTTCACCAATGGGGTGAAGTGGAGGTGAGCAAAACAGAGCATAAATCTCAAGGGACTAGTTTGGGTGGGGAAGGGTATGACAGCAGTGATAGGAGATGGAGTCGGTAGAGGTGTTGAAGGGGAACAGACCCAAGGGTTTAAGGCAGCTGAAGAGAAGGTTAAAGTGATAAAAAGGAGAAATGGAGATAGTGGGAGGGAGAGGTCTCAGATGAGATCCCAAATTTTCCAAAGAAGCCTTTGAAGTTCTGAATTGCCTTTAGTAAATGTTGCCATTTCTTGAAGATATTAAACTAAACTAGTGCCTAATGGCATGCAGTCAGTGAGAGAAGAGGAGAGCCGGTGTGTGGTAGAGTAGGGGTTACATGTGGGATTAACAGTTAACCCAAATAAATAAACTTTAAAGGAGCTGAGAAAGAGTCCCACTTGATTAATTATCTGGCCCAATCCCTGGGTTGGGGAACTGAGGAAAAACAGAAGAGGTCTCACAGGAGGGCCAAAGAGAGAATCTTTGCTGAAAAAGATTCTCTTGTTGCTGGAAAGAATTGAGGTAACTCTTCAACAGATAAGATGTCCAGAGCACTCGCTGGAGAACTGAACTCACTAAAGGATCCTCAAATTGCTGAATGTGGTACCATTACCTGTGTGGGGATGGTAGATATCCCTAGATGAGGTCTATTCTGAGCTGAGTCACAGCACTATTAAATTGTCAAATAAAAACCAAATATGGAATTAGGTAAAGAGGAGACTTTTTCAAAAGGATTATTGCAATCAAGAAGGGGTCTATTGCACTAGGGGGAGGAGGGGTTGTAATAGGGAGAATGCTTCAATTGTAAGATCTGCAAACTTTTAAAAGGTCAGGAAGAAAAGGGCTTTTCTTTCACAGGGAGGGGTCCACAAGGCTAGAAAGAAACGGTCTCAGAGAGTGGGGTGAGCAGGTGTCATGATGGATAATTGATCAGGAATGGCTTTCCTTGAGATCAGCTGGGAAGGGGCCATTAGGGGTTTATTCTGCATTCCAGTGCTGGCTTAGGCTGAGGGTGAATGAAAGCCAAAGACAGGGAAGGAGGGAAGCCTGAATAAAGTTTGATCAAGTAAAGTGAGCAGGCATTTTGTGCAGATTGGTCAGTGGGGACCAACAGCTCAGCTAATCACTTATGAGATAAAAAACAGAATTTGGAGGGCCTGTGTCTCATCTTTTCACAGGCAAACAAGTGAGTTCTCTTTAAGTCTTATTTTAAGCCACTTGAGCAAAGGTGGTGGTTCTTCACGGTAAGCTGTTTCCTGGAACACAAAACAGTGTGTGTGTGTGGGAGTTTCTTTTNTTTCCTTTGGGGGATGTCAGGAGTCTATCAAACAGATTACCTAACTAGCGCTGATCAGGCAATTCCTGATAGACTAGTTAAGGGGAACAAATTTGCTTCTACAAAATATCTCTTTGGTATGGGTATTATTTTGAGCTAAAGGCAATCAAAACCCAGCAGATTCAGAAAAATCTCTTTACCTCCCCCTCAACTACCTAAATTTACATTGGAAAGGGGGCCTGTACCAGGAAGACAGCTATTAACAAAGATACTTTGTTACCAATGAAATTATCTGCATGACAGGGCAACCTTGTTTTCCAAATGTCTCCTCCAGCTTACTGTGAATGGCTTTCCTCCCCTTTGTACCCCCAGACCCTTAACCCCTTTCCTTAGCTCAGGATGCTATATAAGCTTCAATTACCTGGCTGCCTTTGGGTCTGATACTTTTATAGAACTCTCATATGTATGAAATTAAGTTTGTTTTTCTCCTGTTAGCTTGTTTTGTGTCAATTCGATGACTAGACCAGCCATAGAACTGAGAAGCGTAAAAGGAAAATTTTGTCCAGCCCTACACTTGAAGATTCCATTTCTGGGAGAGCCAAAATTGTAATTAAGTCTTGGCTTGGTGACATTGGACTCTGAGGTAGAATCGCATTTTGGGACTGTTGTCTTGTTTTTAACAGAAGGTAAATCTGACCCCTGTTACTCCCTCTTGACTAGACATGGAAGTCTATCAGTTAAGTCTATCACATAAGTTTATCTATTATCTTTATTTTACATAATGCTAGCTAACTGTAATGGATTTTTCCCATGGTACAAATTAATTATATTCACTTCTCACATCTAATATATATAAAAACTCGAGCTGATTTTCATCATGTTTCTCAACTTGTCTTATGTTTACACATTTGGTTTTAGATTCTACCACCAGAGGGCGCATCTGCCACATTTCAACAACAACTTGAAAGTCAGTACTATTTATTAAACAATTTTATATCTGGACCGTTCTTGTTCATTTACCATGGGAATTTCACCGCTCATCTTGAAATACTCTGTGAAGCTACGTGACACTTTTGTATCCTTTAATATGTCAGCCCACTCTCCCTGGTGTCCTGGACACAGTTAATTAGTTTCTCCTCCGCTTTCCCCTTCCTTCCCGGTGCCAGTGCCTCATAATTGTAAAAACTCCTCACAATTTCTCTGAGGCCCTCTCACCCTCAAAAGAGTGCCTTTAGTGTCATAGCTGCACCAGCCATCCCTTCCCACGTAGCCTCTAGATAAGAAATACTGGCGTCCAGGCATATTTCCAGAGGCCTGGAGCTCTGCTCCTTGAGAGCTCATTATTGTTGCCAGGTCATTGTGTCCAGATCCTGCCAAACACATGCTCTCTCCTTTCTGTTTACCCCTTCTAGTCTTTTTAAACAGACAAAAGTCAATTTTACTGAGGTATGGTTTACATAAGAAGGAAAGGAGAATTTGCCACCCCAAAATATGCCTCTTTGGCATAAGGATTATCTTGAGCTGGTTATTTTTAAGGAACAGCAGACA
>NW_017732253.1:0-9622 GCF_001890085.2 Hipposideros armiger | reverse complement strand
TCCCAAGCCAGTTCTTAACCATCGCGCCACTCGGCCGGCCTTGTGGGAGTTTCTTTAACCATTGCTGTCTCCTGGGAGCACAGGGTGTGGGTCGAATTCAACAGCCATACTTGAGTTGTACTTTGAACCAGTTTTATTATGATATTTAAAGAATGTATTACAATCGTACCAATTACCACTATAACAGCTGTGTTATTCAGCACTTCCCTGCATCTATATTAGGAGAGTTGGTATTTGTAATCATGAGTTTAATCCTTGTTCTGGTTATTAAGGTATATCTTGCAGCTCAAACCACTACCAGCTGGGTACCACGGCTTTTTTGGAGGACTGAGTCCTAGCTCCCTAGGGATTTCCAGCTCTTAGTTTCTGATAATCCACACATTTATCTCTCCAGATCTCTCAGGGGCAGCTGCTTCCTGCAAGTTACTATCTCTCTGTTATTGCAATGTTTCCCTTCTTGCATTTTCAACTTTCCATTGCCTGTTTAAACAATTCCTTAAATTCTCTGTAAAAATAACTGCTGTGATTTCTGTTTTCTGACTAGACGCTGACACCCCCAAGAACCCCAGAAATACCTCCCGAACCACTTGTGTAGATTTATAATGGGTATATGTTATTGTGATAATTAAAATAAGTAGATTACATTTATGGGATACCTGCAGTATCCAACTGACAAAAGATATTCTAAAAGTTAATTTGTAAATCCATTGTCTGGATCTTGAAATTAATTTTCCTATCAAAACAAAATCACACATTAAAGTTAGATGATCAGATCAATCCATCAATGCTCATAATATATCTGAAGTACAATACAGCACAAATTGTGTTAGGGAACAGAATTAGCATTGCTTTGGCAATGTTAAAGAACACAATTCAATGTACAATAGCAAATTTGAAGATCTGATTGGCTTTATTAAGTGATTCATAAATGGGGCAGCATACCACCCAGTGACTAGAAGGAAACTCCACGAGTTGTACAAAATGAAAGGTTTTTGTATTCAGAAAGAAGGTGGGACTAAGAAGTTAAAAAGTGAATTATTTCAGGTAAGGACACCTTCCCTTAGTGGAAGGCAAGGTGTCTTATAGAGCAGAGTAGTATTTCACTATTTCACCAGGAAATTCCATAGTGATTGGTTTAAAATCCCACTTTTGGGCAAGACTGAAATTGCAATTAGGTTAGTTATTAAGCTTTGGTTTGGTGACTCGGCTTAGCAAAAATGACTCCATTTTGGCCTGTGGGGTTTTTTTTGGTTTGTTTTTTAAACAGGAACATATATTCAAAGTTCCAATTATTATGCTAATAACAAATTTTATTCACCTTTTTATTTTTTAATATAAAAATTTAATATTTAAATTAGTATATCCAAAATATTACCATTTCAACTATAATCCATATTTTTAAATAAATTTAAATAAGATATTAAAAAATTGTTTTATACTAAATCTTCAAAATCTGTGTATTTTACACTTACCACACATTTCAGTGCAGTCTAAATATGTTTCATGGGCTCAATAGTCACATGTGGCTAGTGGCTACTGCATTAAAAAATACAATTGTTGGATATATGCCAAAGAGTAGAATTGCTGGGTCATAGGATAGGCGCATTTTTTTTTCTTTTCCTTTTTAAGATAGAACTATGTTTTCTTTTCTCTCTCTCTCTTTTTTTTTTTAGCTGAGCCATCCTGCTACCTGTTGGCAGCTCAGCGGCTGCTCAGCTCGGGCTGGGCATCGAACCGCTGTTGCTCAGAGCTCAAACTCTTGAACGAGCTCTTAACCAACTGAGCCACTCAGCCAGCCCCTTAGAACTATGTTTTAATGATATGAGTAGGTAATTCAAAAGCAAGCAAATTTGATCATCCCTTTAGAAATTAAGAAGAGTATTCTTGTAGGCATACTAAGTATTGATGATTAAAAACAAGCTTAAAATATCCCAGTAAGAAAAAAACTGGTCAAGTGAGGATAGAGGAAACATGTTTAGTCTAGTGGAAAGAAGCGACAGGCTGAGTTTCAAACATTGAATTAACAAAATGTATTAAATTAATTTCACAATGCATTATGAGGGTTTTTGTAGCATATTTGCCTTCACGATGGCTTTACTCAAGGAACTTAAAATATCATTTTGTCCCTTAGTAAAAAAGGACATCTGTATAAGTAATAGATGGAGAAAACAAATTGCAATTACTTTTTTTCTAGTTCTGACTAAAATGCAAATTCTGTGTATATTTGCAGAAGATATTTTGAGTTCGTACTCTTGTTTTCATGATAAAAATATAAATCACAGTTTAAAAAGAGTTGATGTGTTCCCCTTGTTCTAGGTCTTGCACATAATGTATCATAAGATTACTTTCCTAAAATAATTAAAGCACGATGTTCCAAGATTGTCATTAGAGGAGGAATCTCCTTGGGAAAGAAGCAAGATTCACCTTCCCCCAGAAATGTTTCATTAGCTCCACTTTATTATTATTAATAATAATAATTATTATTAGTAGTAGTAGTATTGGCTCCACTTATGGGGCACTGTCATCCTGTGTGGAGGCTTCTAAGCAGGAATCCTATCCCTACTCCCATCTAACCTCATCATCTAAAGCCCAAGAGGGTGAGTGTGTAGAGAGCCCCTGGAAGCTGTTAGAATGAGTTTGTGTGAGCAAGAGTGACTCCATATTGAATGAGCAACAGTAACTCCAGTTTGGACATGTGCAGAGAACTTAGCAGACAATGCCCAGGGAACTACCCAGTTGCCCTAGTAATTGGGTGTAACCAGCTACACTCCGAATGTAAGAGGACGTCAGGGTCCCGGCTGGCTGCCCTGATAAGGTGATGTCAGAAGGGCACTCAGAACTGCATAAGAATGAGGGCTTTTGCAGCTCAGGGAGCCAGCCGGTCCTGATTGGGAGGTGACCACGCTGTCACTCTGCTCCGGGAACCCTCCACTCTGCTCTGCCCTGCTCAGACAGAACCTCTGCGGGACCGACCTCCCGACCAGCCACCCTTCCTTGCTCCACCAGGACTCTGATTGACTTTGGGACTGGTACTTTACTCTGTGTTACCTAATTAATGTATTACTCTGTGTGCTTTACTGTTTGGTGTATTGATGATTGATGCTTTACTGTTTTGGTGTGTTGATGTTTGAGTAAAGAGCATATTGAAAGGCATTTAAGATCTTGTGTGCTCTGTTCTTCGCTTATGCCACGGCTACTGCGGAGGCCTCAGTCAGTGCCAGATAGATCCTGTGGGTCTGAGTCTCTTGCGGGTTAGTTCCCCTGACTTGCAGGAAGAGACTGCAGCACAGACTGTGAGCCTAGCATCGCTGGTGACAGTGAGCCTCAGAGACTCAGTGGTTCCTCCAGGCCAGCCCAGCCCTGCCCTCTCCTTTTACTTCTGTTCCGGAGCAATGACCTTCTTTTGTTAGAAGGATGGTCAGCAGGCAACCTTCCAGTTACAGGGAAACCCGTCTGCTTCCCTGTACACGGTGGGAGGGCCCCACCAGGACACGGTGGGAGGTCACTGCATATACAGTTAGCTCCTTCATTTACTTCAACCCATGTGTGTTAAATTAATAAGTGCTACGAAGATGAATAAAACCCCGTTTATCTCTCCAGGGGGGTTAAAAAAAATCCAGCAGAAGAAGACACACAACATTCCTCTTGCTACAAAGGAGACTGTCAACTTTTATAAATGACACATACCATGTGCTGTAAGGATGGAAGGATGTGTTTACTACTTTGCACGACACGGTGGATTGTTCCACACTTAATTTAATATTAGATTTTATGTGAAAATACACATGAATGTTTTGGGTTTTGAAATGCTAATTTGGTAAGCAAGGCTTATCAGGAAAAAAAATACACGGTCATCTCTAAACTATGTATGACATACAGAATCTTGGCGGGTTTTTTTTTCTTTTTTGCTATAAAACGTATTTTCATTTTTTAAATCATAAAAGGCAGCACTTCTCGCGTTTTCTGCCTCTGAAGAAGTGGACATAAAATTTTGAAAAAGACCCCACTCACGCGCCCAGCCCTTATGCACTTTGAAGAACCAAGAACGAATGCGATCCCTAGGAAGCAGAGAGACGACTACTCGGATGCCATCTCTCCTCCCAGAGAGTGGTAATGCCCAGAGGGCGCGCTGACCTTGTACAGGATCCGCGCGCTGAGCCCGGCACGCGCTGAGGTAGGCGAGGCGGAGAGGCTATGGGCGGGGTCTAGGGGGTGGCCCCAGGGGCGTGGCGCGAGGGCTGGGGCGCTGAGACCCGGAGGTGCGATACCAGACCGCTGCGAGCGCATCGCAGCGCTGGGCGAGCGCGCGGGAGGTGAGGAGTGGCTCCGTGTGGCTCCTCTGGGGCGCTGCGCGGTACCGCACCTTCCTTCGCCCCGGGACCATACTCTCGCTGCAGGTAATCAACTCCCCACGGGTTTCCCTGCCCGGCTGCTCAGCGGCGGGGGAGGGATGGGAAAGATGGGAGGAGGGAGCCGGCTTTTCGCCAGGGCCCAGCTGCCCGGAGCAGGGTGGGCTCCGTCCGGGCAGAGGAAGCGGAGCCTGGGCAGGAAGAGAGGACGCCTAGTAGGAATCTACAACAAGCGTGTGCGCCAGGGGCCAGGGATGGTGCAGGACACCATACCTCGACCTTACTCTTCTGTACGATCAGTGGTGCCCGGGGCCAGGACTCTGGTGCCCAGTGTCACCTGAAAGCCACCTTTTCCGGCCTCTTTCCCTCTGGTCCGCAGAGAGAGTAGGAATCAGAAGAGTTGGCTGCTGGCGTGGATAGGCTAGGAGCGGATGGTTACTCACTGCCGTCCCCTGGGTGCCAGCGGCTTTAACTTCATTTAATCCTAACCATAGCCCTGCCAAGAGACGTTACCCCCATTTTACTGATAAAGAAGTCGGCGCCAGAATGATAAATGACTCACCCTGGGGGACTGGAACAACTGGAAAAGAGACCCAAGTTGGGAGGCCCCCCCGAAGCCCTCATGCATCTTCTCCCTGTCTTCCTGTTCCCTCGCTGTACTTTACGCGCAAGGCGCAAGGCTAGGAAACTAGCGCTGCTGGATCTATTATGAAAACAGGTGACTCTTCTTAAACACAGTCAACTCCTTTCCTAGGTTTCGTTTTTTGATTTTGTCTAGTTAGCACCCAATTTCTGATTCAGATTCTTCCAGTTTTTGGTTATTAGCTTTTTGAAGTGTTAGCTCTTGCTCATAGCGCTTTCTCTCAGATGCAGAGCAAAACCCACGCACCCTTGCCTGCCACACACTTGTCTTTCACGGTGGACGATGTTGCCTGCAGATCCAGGCTGGATATTATGGGCTGCCTAGGTGAAGGTAAGTTTCGTAGTCACTTGGCATCCTGTGCACTCTCTGCTTATGTTCTTTCTTTCTAGAGGGAAGAATAGTAGGATAAGAGGGGAATTGGGAGGATATACGTTGTTCAGAGAAAGCGATGGTGTCTGGAGATGAGAACAGGCCATGTCTTTTTGTGGCCTGAATTCAGTGAGTGGTAGGTGAGGGACTCTGTCAGGGACTTGTCCCCTCCTCTGGGCATTCTGCCCCCCTTTCAGAACTGTTCTGAAAGGCAGGTTTGTTTTATAGAAGGGAGGAGGAGGGGTGAATGGTTTTTAAAGATCAGTGTAAATTACCTGCTAGGAGACCAGGCAGTTCCAGACAAGCCCCCCTGCCAGAAGATTTTGGTAACAGATTTCAGTTCTGGCAAGAAGGAAAAGCACTGGATATCTGCTATTGCTTAATGAATTTTGTGCAGGCTTTCAAAATCGTAGCTTTGGGAAACTTTGAAACCTTAGAAATAGCTAACTCCTCTACTTTTAAAAACAATGTAACATACTGTGAATTTACTTTTACGAAGTTTTATTGGTAGATGAAAGAAGTTGATATTTTTTTCTATTTCATGGCTAGGGTTTGAAGCTTACCAGTCAGTTCCCCTGCCTTTGCTTCAGCTTGGCCCTGAAAGGACGTCCTTAGCCTTGACCCGAATATATACCAAATTCCATCCTTCACTAATGATAGCTCATTCTTGATTAGTTATAGGACTACTTTGAGTCACAAGTTCCTTCTTTTCCATTTGTAATTTAGTTGTTAAACACTAAGAAAAATGTTTTCACTGAGAGCTATCAGCTATCCACACAATCAACTATCTGCAGGGACTGAACTTAATGTACTGGAGAGCTAAGTGGGCCTTGAATGGTCCCAGGTGACCTGCCGAGGACCTGTTAAAATCTGGGTGGGTATCAGCCATTCCATCCCCATAACCATGCAGAAACTCTGGCCCAGTTTGGCCAGAGCTTATTTTTCTGCCCCCCCCCCCGCATTTCTCCCAAATAACTGAAAACAAAAAAAATTTTTATGTGAAACCTGATTTAATATAAATAATGGCTCTTTTTTTTTTCTTTTTTTAAACACAAGGAATCAAATCGAATTGGTTCACGCATCATCCATTTTAAAATCTCTGTCTTTGAAATTGCTATACCTGGTGATCTCAGGTGAATGAAAAATTCTGACCTATGATGTAGATGCTGTACATTTCTTCATGAAATGAGGTGTTAGGAAACAAATTAATACTATTGAAAATGATGTCTTCTAATTCTCAATTTCTGTTGTCTATGATGTATATAGTATTTTCACTGCATTGAGTAAAGTAGTCCTTTATGGGCCAACCAAGGAATTATATCATTATTTTTAATATTCATTCTAGCTCAGGTTCTAGCTCAGGACATCAATGTGTAACTCCCTGCCTTAAAAAGGGAGTTCCCAAATGACTTCATATAAATCAGTGTGTTTCTCCTGAGGACTGTATTCTTAACCACATTGGCTTCAACAAGGGAGGTATGTCATGGCTTAGTGTTGTCATGTTTCCTTGTTGCCTATTTGTGTCCGTTTAGACCAGTTTCTCAACTTTGGCGCTTTCGACACATTTGGCCAGATAATTTTTCATTGTGGGGATTGTCCTGTGCATTGTAAGATGTTTAGCAGCATCCCTGGCCTCTACCCACTAGATGTCAATAGTCCTCTCCCTCCAATGATAACAACCAAAAATATGTCCAGACATTACCAGATGTCCCCTGGGAGACAACGTCACCCAGTTGAGAAAAAAGATGAGCCACTATTTATAATGCTCTAGACCAGCGGTTCTCAACCTGTGCCACTATTTATAATGCTCTAGACCAGCGGTTCTCAACCTGTGGGTCGCGACCCCTTTGGGGGTCGAACGACCCTTTCACAGGGGTCGCCTAAGACCATCGGAAAACAAAAAGATATTTACATTACGATTCATAACAGTAGCAAAATTACAGTTATAGAGTAGCAACGAAAATAATTTTATGGTTGGGGGTCACCACAACATGAGGAACTGTATTAAGGGGTCGCGGCATTAGGAAGGTTGAGAACTGCTGCTCTAGACATTTATGAACTAAACTATAAGGAAACACAATTAACTTTAAACTTCTAATGACTAGAGAAGCTGTTTGTAAAGTTTAACCAAACATCTGACATTAAAAAAAAAAGCTTATAATAAAGATGACTAAACCAGTGTTCTTCATGAAGAGTCGCATGTGTCATGCCAGGTTTTATCTCCAAAGAAATTTTGATGTAGTTATTAAATTTCTAAAGTTTAAAATGTTGGAAGCTAAAAAGGCATTCTACAATAGTTTTCATTTTTCTCCTTTTAGTATACTCAATGGCTTTCCATTTTTTAAGGTGATGGAGTATTAATGGACTATGCTCATTGAATTGGGAAAACTGACACACAACCTAATGTTATAACCCCAAACAAAAAATTCTAAGCAAAATTAATAATGAGACTGTGTAAATCATGCTCAGACTAAAATTTAGTTTTGGGAAAAATTAAAAAGTTAACAGTAAGGACTAAGACAATCATATATTTCTGTAGTCTGAAAAGTCCTAGTTTTATGAAAGAGAGCCCTACATAATATAACTTATACAAGAAAAGCAAAAACAAAAACAAAACAAAACCCTGAAACTATAAACCTCTTTTTTAGACCTTAATTTAAACCTGGGAGACTGAAAACACAGCCTTGGTTATACAAGATGCATCCTTAGCTAGAGATTGGCCATCCATTGGGTTTCTTCCAGAAAGCAAACTAATTTGTAAGACTCAGGACGGGTTACATAATTTGTGGGGAATTTGTTTAAAATTTATTAAGAATTTCAAGATGGTGACAGGCTGGTGAGCATTAAGCAAAGTGCAGGGTCTTGTGTGACTGCACAGGTTGCACACTCATGAAGATAGCTAGCCCTGGTGAAACATAACTCACAAGAGGACTGTGATCACAAATGCTAATCTAAATAGAAAATGTTATTGCTTCCACAAAACACCTAGAGTTTCTGATCTGTTGATTACATTAATATTTCTAGTCAGGAGTCCTATATATATTTGGTAATCAGTGCACTAAATTTACTAAGAAATTTCTCCAACGATTAATTTTTCTTTTGTTTAAGAGGTAGCCAAATTGTGAGGGTCCTGGGGATCTGAGTGACTTATTTATTTATGCATTCATTGAATAGCTATAGCTGAGCACCAGTTAGCTGCCACATATTGTCAGGTCTGGGCCTACAGCTGGGAACAGGATGGAGGGTCCCCTGCCTTTATGAATCATCTAGTCTTTTGGCTAGAAGATGTGGGGCTGGGGAGGCAGACAAGCACATAGTCACACAGACTGTCACATTATGAATGGTACTTCAGGAAAGCACAAGCTGTCCAGAGAACATTTAACCTGGGGACCTAACCTAGTTTAGCGGAAGGGATTACTCAGGGTAGAGCTCCCTAAAGAGAGATATTTAAAATGAGTCTTGAAAAATGAGTAGGAAATAGGTGAAATAGAGGTTGAACTTCCAGGCTGAAAGGGTTGAGACCAAGGCAGGAATGTAGGTTGGGATGAATGAGGCCTTTTGGATCATTTTCAGGATTTTGGACTTGAATGGAAATGTAGTGGAAACCCACTAGAGGGTTTTTAATGGGAGAAGAGATCATTAGGTTTGGGTTTTTAAAATGACCATCGTTGCTGTGTGGCAAATGGTTTGGAGGGGCAGGTCCTTAGTTTGCACAAAGGTGTGGTGTGTCACGAGAAGGCATGGAAGCCTCACACACCTTCCCCCATACCTTGCCCTATATAGCTCTTACATTTGGCTGTGTCATTACTAATAAACTGATAGTAATAAGTACAGTGTTCTCTAGAGTCCTAGCTGAGCTAGCAGATTTTCGAACCTGAAGGGGGTTCATGGGAACTCCCAAATTTGTAGTTGGCCTGGGCACCCCATTTGCAGCTGGCATCTGAAGAGGGCAGTCTTACGTGACTGATCCTTTCATCTGTGGGGTCTGCGCTAACTCTGGGTAGTTACTCACAGATTTGAATTGAATGGTTAGATACTGAGTGGGTTTCCCAGTTGACTGGTGTCAGGAGGAAGAAAATCCTCCATATTTGGTATCAAAAGTGTAAAACCAGTTCATCTCTATGCACCTGAAATAGGCTCACACCATCTTTTCTACAAACTACTTCCCAACTTTGACCTTGCACTTGAAAACTAAAGGCAGTAAAGCTCAACTGAGAGCTTACTCTTCTGATGAACATCAAAACCACTAGGCAGCGGTTCT
>NW_017732252.1:724812-726647 GCF_001890085.2 Hipposideros armiger | reverse complement strand
CTTTCAGAGTGTTCACAATTCACTGTGTTATCAGAGTCTTTTAAGGTGCAGAATACTCTGGGCATTTTTGCAGCTCTAGGGAGAGAGTTTTTCCTTCTGTATTGCTGAAGGGTTTTTTTTTAACCAACTGTTAGGAAGGCCTCCATCAAAGCTGGGCACTGAAATTCCCTTTGTTAATTCTAAGAAGGTAAAAGTGGACTTGAGAAAATTAAATTTATAATGTATGAAGGGAAAGGTAAGAAGAGGAGTATTAAGTAGAAGGTGAGGCATGAAGTATTTGCTTCTACATTATATTGATTATCTTTTCCTGGTGACTTAAATTGTTTGCCACTTATTCTTTGTATATGTTTCTAAGTGGTGGATGTGTTTTTGAGTTACTGTTAAAGTGTGCTTTAATTATGCTTCTGAATACTCATAAAATCTGAACATTTTGTAGTTTTGGTAACAGTACAAGTTAGTGTGATGGAGTGCAGGAGCCTCCTAAAGCTTTCTTGCAAATCAGGACTGTGTTCAGATACTGGCTTTATACTTGCCTATTATGAGCTCAAACTTAAATTAATTAATGTCTGGAAGCTTCTGTTTTTCATTGATAAAATGGAGATAATATTCACCTTGTGGCTTATTATGAGTATTAAATAGTATCATGTGTAATATAGCTAGAACAAAGAAGGCATTCAAATATTATTCCTCTGTTTTGGCTTATAGAAACCTTAATCTCCTTAATAAGTTCACTTGGAAAGATAAATAGTAAATTTAAAATGTTTTACTTTATCATGCCCCAAAGCTACAGATCAATGAATTTGAACTTGATTGTATTATTCCTGAGTATCAAGAAGTTCACTTTTGAGATCTAGTTTCTAAATGGCAGTTGTATTTATGTTTTTAATCATAGTATAGATTTGTGTATACCATATATGTGAGGGAGACATAGATGGTTACTTACTACTTAATGGGTGCCACTTTCACTCAGTCTTTTTCTCATTGATAACTGACAATACTAATTTGGAGTATTTTATAAGGCATTGACAAAGTTACATTTGAATGATTAAATTTATGGTTTGTGGAGTTGTAAAATATTGANAACTTAAATTACAGACATGTTTTATTGTATTTAGAAAAGAGCTATAAATAATGGACATATGCCGAATTTTTGTATTCAATTAAAACAATTATTTTTTTTTTTTACTGTTGGATCAGTGATACTTTGAAATTGTTTTAGTACAATATAGGTAAGAATAACATTTAAGCTACTCAGCATTTATCTTCAAGATATATATATATGTTGAATTTTGCAGTTGCTATATGTTGGTGATCTTTATTTCCAGGGTTATCTTGAAGAACTCTTACGGCTTCGAGAGAACCAGCTGTCCGAATCTGTCTCCCAAAATAAAATACTGCTACAAAGGATTGAAGACTCTGACCTAGCCCATAAACTGGAAAAGGAACAATTAGAATATATCATTGTGGAGCTTCAAGATCAGTTGTAAGTGAGATCCTTTTGGAAAAATTCTGGCAGTATGTGAACATAAGAAAGAGTCACGTTTTGACATAGGATTCAAATTCCAAGAAATTGGATTGCTTGCTATCTTTTTCATTTACTATTTTTTAAAAGATTATTTTTGTTTTTATTACTATAAAAGTAATCCATGCTCATTGTAGAAACATCACAAAATATAGGAAGAAAATAAGAATCTCTTTCAGTTGTGCTACCCGGAGTTAACTGTTATAACTTGGTGTATATTCTTCCAAATGCATATGCATAATTTTAAAAGCATTTAATTAAGTTAGTTATTAATTGACTGATTAATTGACAGATTGCAAAAAGATGCTATATA
>NW_017732252.1:723334-724204 GCF_001890085.2 Hipposideros armiger | reverse complement strand
TGTCATGATATAGCAATGAAATGCATAATAAGGAATTATTTCTAGTTAGTTGGTAAAATTGTTCCATTCATGATTTGAAAGCTTGTAGGGATAGTAACACGTTATATAGGGATCCCTAGTGAAGGAAATGAAGAATCTAAATAGTAGAAGTGAAAAATCATGTACTGCTAAAACGAGGCCATTGTACAGCTCAGCAGCCAAGTTGGTGTAGTTCATGGGAAGTAGTGCTGATGTGACCCATCAGCCTGCAAACCTTAAGTCAGTGATGTTGTGGCATCTTGGTTCAGAAGATTTAGGAGGAATGGTGTGGATACTAACTAGAGTGCAATTATGGCATCATGGCCCTGTTAATGATGGACAAATTATGACAGTTTCTGGGCATATATATATTTTGGCAGGTAACAGTTATGAGAATATTAAATTATAATCATTCTAGTATATGTTACTGTATTATCCATATAAGAACAGAAAAGTCAAGGAAATGCATCCAGAAGAAGAAAAGGCCAGCCAGGTAACAGATAGTTAGGTTGTACTCTGTTGTACTTTCTTGGTGTTTGTGGAAAATTAGATATTATAACTGGAAAGGGTACTAATTTGATATGAATGTTGTTTCATTGTCTTTACTCATGGTGTTTGATTAAAAAACTCTCTCCTGTAGAGCAGATGTTCTTATATGTGGGTCGGGGGCCTAGCAACAGTTGGGACTAACAATACAATATTTCATCGAGAACAAGTGACTCATTAGAATAGGAAAAAGGCTAACTTTGGGCATCCTTATTTAGTAAATATTTTACATTGAGTATATGAAAATAGGAAGGCTCCCTAAATTACAATTTATAAATAACAATATTAATATTAATATATAAATAT
>NW_017732252.1:718191-719097 GCF_001890085.2 Hipposideros armiger | reverse complement strand
TAAGCCATCAGAGCAGCCTCTGAAGTAAATGAGAAAGAAGCAAAGGAAAGGAGAGAGGATAACCCTCAAGCTTGGAGACACAAGATAAAGAATCCAACCAAACAAAGTTATATCTTTAAATTGGCTCAGCTCTGCTATCAAAATATAGAGTACAGAATTCCAGATCTTTTAAAAGAGCTTGTCAGTAACAGTAGACTTGAGTCTAATCTCTGAAAGGAGGGAAAGACCACACCCTGGAAATCTTATCTTTTTCTCTCCCTTTAAACTAATGAATGGAATAGTCAGGGCTCCAGAGAATGTAGGATCTCATTTTTGAAGCCAGGGTACTCAGTATTTACAGGGAATCTGAGAACTTTCAGAGTAGAAGTGGAGGGAATTGTTGGGAACACCAACCTTTAGGACTAAGTGGAGGAAGGAACCACCACTGAAAGAGACCAAGAAAGAACAGCCAGGGAGATGTAGATTTACTATAATTTCACAAGAGAAAAAATATTTATATTAGATACACCTAGGTAGCATTAAAAAAATACCATTGCCTGGGCACCGCCTTCATAGACTCATGTCATTGATCTGAGATAAGACTTAGGTATCAATATTTTTAAACCACCTGTTATTTGAATGTGTAATCAGAGTAGAGAACCACTAGTCTAGAAGTTTATTTTGATGCTTAGCAAAGTGTAGTGATATTTATTATGCTCTGGACAGCAATTTAATTGCAAAAACACAGATTGAAGAGCTCAGCAAATACAGGAAACTGCATGGTGGCTCCTTGTTACTCAGACAGAGAGCAAGCGGGTGTGTGTGTGTGTCTGTCCAGATGAGAAAGGACTTTATATTCCACACTAAGGAGCTCTGTGGAGTTATCAATGTCAGATCAGATTTTCATTTTAGAAAGATAAACTTATG
>NW_017732252.1:712881-714036 GCF_001890085.2 Hipposideros armiger | reverse complement strand
AAAAGGTTCTACATAGCAAAGGACCAATCAACAGAATGGGAAAAAATATTTTCCATCTATCTGATAAGTTAATGTCCAAAATACACAAGGAACTCACAACTCAATAGCAAATAATAAATAAATAAACCAATTTTAAAAATGGGTAAAGGACTTGAATAGATGCTTCTCCAAAGAAGACCTACAAATAACCAACGGGTATATGAAAAGATGCTCAACTTCACTAACCATCAGAGAAATGCAAATCACAATCACAATGAAATATAATCTCACACCTGTTAGGATGTCTGCTATCAAAAGACAATAGATGAAAAATGTTGGTGAGGATGTGGCAAAAAGGGGACGTATGTACACTGTTGGTGTAAATGTAAATTAGTACAGCCACTTCGGAAAACAGTATGGAGGTTCCTCAAAATGTTAAAAATAGAACTATCTTATAACCCAGCAATCTGACTTCTGGGTATTTATCTAAAGGAAATGAAATCAGGATTTTGAAGAGATATCCTCACTTTCATGTCAACGTTAGTATTATTCACAGTAGCCAAGAGATAGAAGTAACTTTAATGTCCATCAATGGATGAATAAAGAAAATGTGATACACACACACACACACACACACACACACACACACACACGACGTCTGAGTTTGACTATTTTAGATTCCACATGTAAGTGAGATCAACAGAGTATTTATTTGTCTTTCTGTATTTGTTTATTTCACTTGGCATAATGTACTCCAGGTTTATCTGTGTTGCAAATGGCAGGATTTCCTTCTTTTTTAAGGTGAATAATAATAGTCCATTGTGTTTGTACGTGGTATATATAGACACAGGTTATGTATATACGAGTAGAAGCACAGGGTAGAATGGTTGTTACAAGGGCCTGGAGAATGTAGAAAATGGGGATGTTAGTCAAGGGGTACAAAGTTTTAGTTATGCAACATGAATAAATTCATGTTTATGAATGAGATCTAATGTACAACAGTGTGACTATAGTTAACACTGTATTATATATTTGAAATTTTCTAAGGGGTAGATGTTAAGTGTTCTCATTACCAAAAAAAAAAGCTAACTATGGGAGGTGATGGATATGTTAATTAGCTTGAGTGTGGTGAATATTTCACATTTTATATGTATATCAAATCATCAGATTGTACAC
>NW_017732252.1:702348-710009 GCF_001890085.2 Hipposideros armiger | reverse complement strand
AGGGCAGGGACCGTTCACTTCTCTGGGAGGCACCTCTGCAGCTAAGGTATTCTTCCCAATTTTTAATGGTCACACATGGGTGTAGGACCAGCCCGTTCCACATCTCTGCCCCTCCTACCAGTCTCAAGATGGCTTCATCTATATGTGCTTAGTTGTAGGACTTCAGTTCAGCTAGACTTCAGGTGATTCTCAATGCTGGTTGTTCTGTAGTTTAGTTGTATTATAATTTTGATGCGGTCGTGAGAAGAAGTAAGCACAGCATTTATCTACTTTGCCATCTTGATCAGAAATCTAAATGTATACAATTTAAAATTTCAATTATATCTCAGGAAAACTGGGGTGATAAAAGATTGAATTATGGTTTTTTTTGTGGCCAAATTCCTGAATAATTCTTATTGAGAATCTGAAGAGAAATTAGCTGACTAGGAATTTAGAGGCATATACCACCAGAAAGTTCTTAAAGTTAGCTGTGATAAATATATTGTTGCTACTTCCTTAGTAAATTAAACAAGTCTCCTGTAGTGTATCTTTCTGTAGCATTGTTACCTTAAAGAGAGAATGTTATATTGACCTGTATTATAAGTGATACATAAAATCTAACTCATAAAGAATGATTCAACTTTTAGATTAGTTCAGTAATGTCAGAAGTGATTAGAATTTTAATTAAAGTTAAGTACTAATTACCACATCCTTTTACCATTAATTGCCACTGCTTTTGTACTATGAAATAACAGTAATTGTTGAATAATTTAAGATGACCATATTTTTAATCTTGGCCAAATGAGAAAAATATCCTCATTCTTCATATTAACATCAGTTGGATTACTTTTGAGTAGGTCTTGAAGTTAACTGGGTATATTTTGTTTGTTCTAAGGTATGTAGTAGGGTTTTTGGATTGCAAATAACCACAACCAACTCTTAAGCACAAAGGGAATTTGTTAGATTGATATCAACTTGTGGAATGGATAGAAAGACTAGAAAAGTAGGCCTGGAAAGAGGTAGGCTGAAGCACTTCAGAGGGCTGGGAAGTAGGAACTTTAGGAGTGTCACTCTACTGGTATGTTTTTTGNTTTCCTCTAATGTATTCTTCCTTTCAGTTATTGTATTCTTTATTTTTGACTGGTTCTTTTTTATGTTTTCTAGCTCCATTTTTATATTTCCTACCTTTTTGTCTAAGTTGCTGAGGTCATTGAGCATCCTTATAACCAGTGTTTTGAACTCTGTGTCTGTAGATTGCTTGTCTCCATTTTGTTTAGTTGTTTTTCTGGCGCTTTGTTCTGTTCTTTCATTTGGGACGTGTTTCTTTGTCTTCCCATTTGGCTGCCTCCCTGTGTTTGTTTCTGTGTATTAGGTAGGGCTGCTATGTCTTCTGGTCTTTGTAGAGTGACCTTATGTAGTAGGTGTCCTGTGGGGCTCAGTGGCGCAATCTCCCTGGTCACCAGAGCTGGGTGCTCCAGGTGTATCGCTTGTGTGGGTGGTGTGTGCCCTCCTGTTGTAGTGGAGCCTTGGTTGCTGTAGTTACATCAGTAGGAGGGATTGACCCTCAAGCTGATTGGTTGTGAGGACTGCCTGTGTCTACAGTGGAGGAGCTGTTGTATGAGGGTTCACTTTAGTGGGGCTCTGGTGCCTACCCAGTCTGCCCTTAGGGTGTGTCCTCCTTGGAGGTGGCTGGGTGGTGCTCCAGTCCAAATCTGGCCACCAGGTGTGCCAGCCTGTGGGCCTCCTGGGAGGGAAACAGCTGCAGAACAAGTTCAACTACAGCTTATGCCCTTCCTGGGGCCATCTGGCATGAGCTGCAAAGCAATCCACAAATGGCTGCCACCTGCACTGGACTTGGAGGTGACTTGAGAGACCAAGCTGTGAACTGAGATTGGCTGTCACTGGTGCCAGGCTTAGAGCTGCTCAGCCAGAGGTATGGGAAACACCAAAGCCAAGTGCTGCTTCTTTGGGATTTGTGAACCTTTGAGAGATTTTGGGAAAGTACAGGGCATGACCCAAAAGAGGCCATTTGTATGGAAAAGCCACTGAAAGCAGCTTGGTTGTTGCCTAAAAGTTGGAGTGGACAGGGACTCAGGAAATTAGCAGGGTGGGATGAAGGAATGGTGTTAGCCAGGTNACATCATATGAGGAAGATCAGTGTAATAAAATATTAACTAAAGTATTATTAGCAGCAAATAGTTTATCTGGGAACATTAAAGTGTCTTTTATTGGGACTATATATTTTTAACTGAGATGAGCTTCTATTATGAATTTAAATGCCTGTAAATTGCTCCACATTATTAGAGGAGGGGGTAAATATACCCTGCTTAATGGCTCAATTCATGTGACAAATGCTCACAAACTGAATTTTAGCAAATAATTGACAACTTGGATGTTAAATGCTATTTTAAAAAGAGACAGTAACTGCGTTTTTACTATATTTGTTTTTACTTTAAATCCCAATGGCATTTTGCACAAGAATAGACAAAATAATCCTAAAATTCATGTGGAACCACAAAAGACCTTGAATAGCCAAAGCAATTTTAAGAAAGAACAAAGTTGGTGGCATCACATTTCCTGATTTCAAAATATTTTATAAATTTACAGTAATCAAGACAGCATGGTACTGGCATTAAAACACGGATCACTGGAGCAGAATAGAGAGCTTTGAAATAACATCCATGCATCTGCAGTCAACTGATCTTTGACAAGGGTACCAAGAGCACACATGGGGACAGGACATTCTCTTCAATAAATGGTGTTGGGAAAACTGGATATCCATATACAGAAGAATGAAATTAGACACTTATCTCATACCATTTACAAAAATCAACTAAAAATGGATTAAAGACAAACATATAAGACCTGAAACTGTAAAACTACTATAAGAAAACATAAGGAAATAACTTTATGACATTGCTCTGAGCAGTGTTTTTTTTGGATGTGACGCCAAAACACAGGCAACAAGAGTAAAAATAGAAAAATGGGATTGTATCAAAAAGGTTCTACATAGCAAAGGACCAATCAACAGAATGGGAAAAAATATTTTCCATCTATCTGATAAGTTAATGTCCAAAATACACAAGGAACTCACAACTCAATAGCAAATANATTATCTTGATGGTATATTAACACAAACAGGTATTTTTTTATCCAACATTTTTTAAGCTTCTAAATTACAGGAATTTATAATAATTTGTTATATAATAACCATCTGTACAAATATCAAGGCATTGTAGAATTTTGAAGTGCTTAGGAGACAGTAGATAATTATTGTTATGTTGATTTTGTTTCTGCATTAAGAGGAATCTGTAGATTTTTCTGCTCCTTTGACAACAGATAATAACCAGAAGTCCCCATTTCTTAACCAGCTGGATAAGCAAAAATTGGGTGTAAAGATTTACATTTGTTTGAAAAATTATTTTCTTTTCCATTTTTAGTGGATTAAATAGACCTCCAAAAGGGGTGAGGCAAAAGTATAACAAAGATCAATCATATTGTATCCATAATAAAGACAAAGTTTAGGTGAAAAATTGGGGAGAAATTCAGAAATTCAATAAATTGAAGAAAAGCAGTAAAGAACATGTCTTTAAATTATTTTTTGTAAGAAGAAATTCAAGTAGCATGTTACCCTTGTTTTACAGAAAGAGTTATCAAAGTCTGGACCAGTTATCAGCTGAGGTTAGCCTGTCTCAGAGTTCACTGGATCCAGGTCAGTCACAAGAAGGAGACGGAAAACAAGACACTCTAAATTCGATCAGTGAAGGTAAGGGGGGGAAGTCTATTTGAAAATTACTTTTTCCCACACTATCTATATTTTGATTGCAGAGGATTTCTGGAAAATAATAGTGATAGAATTATTACTTAATAGTGAAGAATAATACTTCTGTGAAGCAGGCTAAGAATTAAGCTGCCAGTATAATTAAAAATGGCCTGCTCTTGTTTTTTTCTCATGTGTTTGTGGCAAACTTTGAAAGATTGTGATTTTTACTTTATTTCTTCACTTCCTGTACTCTTTTCTACCCACTCCAGTTTTGTGACTCTACCACATACTGAAATGATTTTTATCAAGGCAATGGAACACTGCCATATTGCTAACATCAGTTCTCTGTCTTCATCCTATTAAACTTCTCAGCAGCTATTGATACAATTGACCACTTCCTCATTCTTGAGTCACTTTTGGGAACGTTGTTTACTGAGTGCTCTGAAAAACTTGGAGAATAAACATAAGACTTGTACTTTTCCTGTTACTGCTTTCAGCTGTGCTCTTATCAACCACTCTTTCCATTGGATTGCGTCTTTCTGAACAACATCTTGGTCCAGTTCCATAACTTTCCAGGCAACTTTCAAAGATTGTATTTCAGTTTCCAAGACTCAACCTATTCATTTTCAAACTTCAGTAGCTTAGTTGGTTCAAAGTTCTTTGCTTTCCTACCTTCAACATAGGCTAGAGCTGTGACTTTGGATTGGACACGTGGTGCTGGTATGATGACATGGTGCTCACATCTTTTCTCTCACCTTCTTCCCAGTTCTACATCTGCTGGTGTGTGAGAGAGCTGGGGAGACCCCAGCAGTTTCTTGCCTCAGGGGAACCTGCATTCCTCTGTGCCTCCAGTTTCTTCCCTGTCTTCTCACATTGCAAAAAGTGGCACCACCACAGGGATTATCCTAGATTCTACTCTTTCCCCTTACAACTGCAAGTCAGTTTATTAGCAAGTCCTGCCAGCTCTCCATTCAACACATACTATATACATGGACTCACCATCCTCCCCATTACTGCAACCCAAGCTGTGCCACCTGGAGCAAGCCTGCTGGGTGGACTGTGGCCACAGCTTTTTCATTGCCTTTCATCTCTCTTTCTTGCCCTCTCACAGTTCATTTTCCATATAGAAATTAGCAATCTTTGAAAACATAAATAAAAAAAATATTAAACCCTCACTTAAAAATTCTCCAGTGGCTCTCAATGACAAGCAGAATAAAATTCAGACTGCTCACCATAACACTGTAATTGTTGATAGAAAAGGGTGAGAAGTCGTTTTTCTCAAGAAACATTTTATTAAGCCCCTCATATGTGACAAGTGTCATGCTAGTAACTACTAGTAGCCGCCGTATTTNTAGATTCCACATATAAGTGAGATCATATGGTATTTGTCTTTCTCTGACTGACTTATTTCACTTAGCATAATGTTCTCTAGTTCCATCCATATCATTGCAAATGGAACGATTTCATTCTTCTTTATAGCGGAGTAATACTCCATTTCCATTTTCTTTTAATTTGCCTTTATTTGCTACCCAATTCTGTATATTGAAATTTGTATTTGAATGATTTTAAAATTGAATGCAGGGGGTTTTATTATGACCCAAATGCTCATAACATGTAATTTCTAAGCTTAATTTCAATTAATTTAACAATGTAATGAATGACATAGATTAAAGTATAAACTTTTATGTAGTCATAATGCACTACTTCTACTGTCTTGGGTTCTTATTTTGATCAAGCTATTACTATTTTCAAAAGTCTACCCTGAGAAATAGTAATAGACTGTTCATTGGTTTGATGTGTCTGGTGGGTTACATTGAAATCTTACAATGTGATATTAATGAGTCCAGATTTCTAAGATAGGATCTAGTGGTGACCTTTTAAAGACAGAACTCCCAGAGTTAGTTTAAAGAAATAACTCCCGTAGACAGTTTTGCTCCATGACAACAACATGTTTGTCAGATGGAGTTGCCAATCGCATTGGAAATCAGGTAAGAATGTGGAAACCCAACCCATTCTTTGTCATTGGTGAAAAGCAGCTGAACTAGCCTTTCTCCCAGATGGTGGGTCTGTAGTCATTTTCAGGCAAGGAAGATACTGTATGGTACTGTTCTTAATATCTTATGAATAAGGTGCTTAATTTCGACTTGGAATTTTTATTATTGCTGCAGAACCTCATTGTTTACCAAATTCTATTCCTGTATTCATTGGCATTTGGTTAAGTAAAGCCTNAATGAATGAATGAATGAATGAATGAATGAATGCAATGTTAAAGTATCTTAATAATCCATGTAAAATTTTTCATTCCTTTTCCAGTGAAATGAAATTGTTGGACCTACTGTAAAAGAATATGTTAATGGACCTACTGTAAAAGAATATGTTAATGAGATACATTCCCACTGATTTTTGCTTATTTCACTTGTAATATTCCATCCTGAGAGATAAGCTGGTGCTTACAGCAGATAATATTTTTTTTGGTGAACATAGTGAAGCAAATTCTAGTTTTAAATGCACACAGATAACTTGTAAAATCAGAAATATCCATATGTAGCCTGTTAAGAGATATATTAAATGGGGTTATTCCATTAGAATCGTGTTAACAGCCAGAGCTGTTGTTCAGGTTAATTAGTGCAGAACTGTCTTGCTAGCACACCCCTGACTGCCACCCACAACAGGACTATTGTCTCTGAAAGTTAGTGGCAGGCACATGTTACTTCCTGCTTTTGAGCCGGTGGCTCAGAACCTTGGTTCATTAAAGTCATCATAGACTCCTATTGGAGAATGCAGGTTGCTGTGTGGTGTTTTAAAGTTTTTCAGAGATAGAATAAGGCCTGTGCAAATAGAATATTGCTTTTAAATTATCTTAAACTGTTGCCGAACTCAAGGGGTTCATTTTGCCTACACTTATCAAAGCCAGTGGAGACATGAACCGGAGTTGGTAGCAAAGTAAGTAGAGGTTTATTTAAAAAAATGGCATCAAGCCCTGAGACACAGGTGAGCTATGCTTACGGACCTGGCTCCTTGATGGCATGTAGGTTACAGATTAACAGGGCAAAATCCCAAGACACTGTGGGTTAGGAGTTTGGGGCTGTGTTGAGAGCTGACTGGTCAGGGGTAAGGGAAGGGTAATGAATCATTTCTTCAGATCTTGAGCACAGTTCTGAGGTATTTTCTGGAGTTCCTCTGTCTGGTCTCATGGGAAAGTAGCCAAAGGGTTGCTCCACCTTAGGGCTCAGAGCTGAAACATAACTTAGGTCAAGATGTTATCTTTAGTCTATCAGAGGTCAGGGCTATGTGACAATTAGTCAGATCTGGGCTCCTGTCCTCTGTTGCCTATGGGTTGCTGATTTATCCAGGGGAAAAGCTAGGTCTTGGGAGGGTGTGGGGGTGGTTTGTGTGTGGTGTGTGGAGAGAGGGAGAGAGAGATGATTTCTAGAACTAGGATTTAAAGCTAAAATTAATCAAAGTTCATAAACACCAGTTCAAATGTTGACTGTCTTGTGACAATCATCAGTTTGTTCGTGAAATTGAAATTTCCAAAAATCTAGCCTAATTCTTTTGCAAGTTCTTATTAACAAGTAAGAGTTCCACAAAAATGAAAGGAAACCATGAGTTGTTACAATGGCTTTATACTGTAGTTGAAATCTTTCCAGGGGATTATATTGTTCAATGCAGTTGTCACTGATTTAATTATTTTCATGAGGATTTGGTAGTTGTCATTTCTACCAAAAACAATTACGAGAACCTCATGGAGTTTTTATTTTATATGTTTCTGCATTTTTAATTCACCTACATTTTTGGCTTGTTTACTGAGTTAAATTACTTTAATAGATTGGTGAATTTTGAAGCTAGAAAATCATACACATGGAATCTTTACTTTCCTTCATATTTTGACTGGCATTTGATAACCTGTTACTTTAAG
>NW_017732252.1:698631-700993 GCF_001890085.2 Hipposideros armiger | reverse complement strand
CTCTTTCTCTACTCTTTTAGAGCCCTTGTTTTTAAATTTCACTGGCAGAGTAACACACTTCTTTCTGTGCTTTTTAGAGTGACTTTCACTAGGAAATTCTACAAGAAATGTTTTAGCACACAATTTTCACCTGTTTACTCTGAGAATTTTTTTTTCATTTATCAAAGGTAGAACTCAAAATAATTGACCTTTTGTTAAAGATTTTGCTGGGGGCTTAATTGATTTTTTTTTCATTGATTGCTAGAGATAAGCAGGAAAATGTGAGCAGATTATTTACAGAATAAATCAGTAGAACTCTCTTCAGTATCTACTAAACCATGGTGCTTCAAGGTGTTGACTCTTTCATGGATTGGGACTAATCCGTGAAAAAAAGTTCTCTTTTATACTCTTATGAAAGTTATGAATAACTAGAATGTATCTGTGCTGGTATATAATTTTATCTTTCAGTAGAATATTTAATTAATGAAAGACTATAATGGAAGAATATTAGTTTGTATTTCTAATTTATGACTGAAAAACTAAATTTATAGCAATACTTGGTATACTCATCTTGTCTATATATAACATGAGATACTCCTGCTTTTTTGACTGCAAAAATATTATCACTTCAAGTCCTAACAAGTTAAAAGACTAATAACTATGCCTTTTTATTGCAGTATCTACATTGTCACTTTAGATAGTGGGAGGTAAACTATTTTAGCCAAAAGACGTGTATATACCCCTCCTGCCTGTAGAGCTGCGTATTGAGGAACTGGTGGGGAGTCTGAGTGGATGATTTACTTGTAATTTGCCTTTACATGTAATAATAGTGACTGGTTTTTACAAAGTGTTATAGGGCAACAGAAGTAACTGAAAGTAACTGAGAAAAGAAAGCAGTGAAGCTGCCTGTTCATCTGTTTAGCGTGCATCCGGACTTTATACTTTTTGACACAGTTAATCTGTTAGTTTAAGAAGGGACACCCTTTCCTTCCCACCTGACCTCAGATGTTGATATTCCTTTTAGATGGCCCTTTTGCCAAACTAATATCCCTGAACACAAGTATGCAGCTAGAGTAGTGTAGTAGTGAGATCACTGGACCTAGAGTTAAGTCAGGACTTACAAGTAATCTCTGCTACTTACTTGCTGTGTAACACTAACACTTCCCTTTTGTTTCTGCACGTGCAATAATGTGGGTTTGCCTATTTAAAAGAATTATAAGGGTGATATGGGGTAATAAATTGCCTGGCACTTAATAGATTCACAGTAAATATTTATACTATAATCTTTTTGTTTATACTCTCATATAACCTCATATCTTTCATGTTTGGAGAATATACACTCACCCAACATCCCAAGCTCTACTTTCTTATAAAATGACCAACCAATTCTCAATTGTTCTGAATAAGTAATTCCAACTTTTTCATGTAAAAATGGAGTCTTTGGATTTTTAGAAGAGAGTAGTGCTCTATAAATCATATTAGAAACAAGTCATGTCTTTTTATCAGGATTCAGTTTTTGTAGTCCTCAAATTTATAATATAAACCAAAGCTCTTAAAACTAACCTGATCATTAATTCCTCTTAATTTTACCAATATCTTAAAGTGCAACAAACATTTATTGAGCAGGTACAAATTATGGAGGAGGTAACCAACTTTGATAAGGAACATTAGTTTCCTTGATAATTTGGAGAAAGAAACTGACCCTATAATGAATCATTATATTATAATTACAATTTCCTGCTAAGAATATGGTTATCATAAATAACTATGGATGTCTCTAGTTATAGCTTTAGGAGCCTTGTAATGTCCTTCTCCCAATTAGCTTTGAGGAGAGCATTTGATTGAATGAATTTGTGAAATTGTTAACATTTTTTTTAATAACTTTAAAATTTTTCAATTACAGTTAACATTCAATGTTATATTAGTTTCAGGTGTATAGCATAGTGGATAGATGTTTATTCAACTTACAAAATGATCCCCCCAGTAAGTCTAGTACCCACCTGGCATCATACATATCTATTACAATATTATTGACTATATTCCCTATGTGTTACTTTATATCCCCGTGACTGTTTTGTGACTGCCAGTTTGTACTTCTTAATCCTTTCACCTTCTTCACCCATTCTCCCAACCCCCCTTCCATCTGGCAACCATCAAAATGTTCTGTATAGCTGTGAGTTTTTTCTGTTTTGTTTATTTTGTTTTTTAGATTCCATATATAAGTAAAATCATGTGGTATGTCTTTCACTTAGCATAATATCCTCTAGGTCCATCCATGTTGTCACAAATGACAAGATTCCATTCTTTTTATGGCTGAGTAATATTCCATTGTATATATGTATGGACCATATCTTTATCCGTTTGTCTATTTCTTTAAATGAGC
>NW_017732252.1:682233-692380 GCF_001890085.2 Hipposideros armiger | reverse complement strand
ATCTGAACCAGGTCCTGCTGCTCAGAGCTGGCGTCCCAAGCCAACCCCTAACCAAGGTGCCACTCGACCGGCCCAAAATTCACCATTTTAAAGTGTACAATTCATTGCTGTTTAGTATACAGTCATGCAGCTCTTAACATTGGGGATATGTTCTGAGAAATGTGTCCTTAGGCTATTTTGTCATTATACGGAGTGCACTTACACAAACCTAGATGTATAGCCTACCACACACCTAGGCCACATGAAATAGCCTACTGCTCGCAGGCTACAAGTGTGTACAGCATGTTACTGTAGAAAACAACACAAGATTAAGTCAAGCACAAGAGAAAATGATACAATCAAGAGATACAGTAAACGTGAGATGTGAGGCTATTGCCCACGTAACATGGCCTATTCTTTTACAGCAAATGTTTCTTATAAGTAGAAAGAGTACACTTTATAATAAGATAAAAGTGTAGTATAGTAAATACATAAGCCAGTAACATAGTCGTTTATTATCAAGTATTATGTACAGCACATAATTTATATGTGTTGTACTTTTATACAAGTGGCAGCGCAATAGGTTTACACCAGCATCATCACATACACGTGAGTAACATGTTGCGCTGTCGTTACGACGTCACTAGGCTCTAAGAATTCTTTCTTCAGCTCCGCTATAATCTTATGGGACCACAGTCGTCCATGCAGCCCGTCACTGACTGGAACATCCTGGGCAGTGCATGATCATATGACAGTCACCAGAACATCGCCATCACCCAGAAAAGAGGCCCTGTACCTACCTATTAGCAGTCAGTCCCAATTCCTCCCCACCCCACCTGTTGGTAACTACTAAGCTGCTTTCTGTCTTTCTGGATTTGTCTATTCTAAACATTCAAATAATGAAATCATACAATATGTAGCCTTTTTCGTCTGACTTCTTTGACTTAGTATCACATTTTCAAAGTTCAGCCATGTTGCTGCATTTATCATTGCTTCATTCCCTTTTATGAATGAATAATATTCCGTTGTATGAATATACCACAATTTGTCTATGCATTCATCAGCTGGATGCTTGAATTGTTTCCACTTTTGTGCTATTATGTATAATGCTGCTGTGAACATTCATATACAAGTTTTTATGAGAACATATATTTTTACTTCTCTTGAGTATATAACCAGGAATGGAATTGGCTTGATCACATATTTAATCATTTGCAATCCCAATTTACAATCCCAATAGCAAAGTATGAGGGTTTCAGTTTCTGCATGCCCTCACCAACACTTGTTACTATCTGTTTTATTACAGCCATCCTAGTGGGTGTAAAGTGGAATTTCATGGTTTTGATTTGCATTGCCCTAATGAGTAACAACATTGAGCATCTTTTCATGTGTTAATGGCCATTTGTATCTCATCTTCAGAGAAATGTCTGTTCAGATTCTTTGACCATTTAAAAATTGCATTTTTTTTTAATGGTTGAGTTGTAATAGTTCTTTATGTGTATTCTGGAGAGTAGACCCTTATCAGATATGATTTGCAATTATTTTCTTCCATTCTGAAGGGTTTTTTTTTCACCTTCTTGCTAGTGTTCTTTGAGTCATAGTTTTAAATTCTGATTAAGTCCTGTTTATCTATAATAGTTTGTCTTCTGGTTGCTTGTGCTTTTGTAGTCGTATCAAAGAAACGATTGCATCATCTAAGGTTATGCATATTTACACCTATGTTTCCTTTTAAGGGTTTCATAGTTTTTAGATCTTACATTTAGGCCTTTGATCCATTTTGAGTTAATTTTTTCCATGGGGTGTGATTTAAGCATACAGCTTCATTCATTGGCATGTGGATATTCAGTTTACCCTGGACCATTTGTTGAAGACTATTCTTTGCCCATTGAATGGTCCTAGAACTCTTGTTGAAATATATCACATATGTGGGTTTATTTCTGGATTCTCAGTACTGTTTTGTTGGTCTGTGGGTCTCTGCCAGTGCCTCATTGTCTTTTCTCCAGGACCACACTGTCTGATTACTGTAGCTTTGTAGTAAGCTTTGAAATCAGCATGTGTGAATTCTCCAACTTTGTTCTTCTTCAGGATTGTTTTGGCTATTCAAGGTCCTTTGCATTTCAATATGAATTTTACAATCAACTTATCATTTCTGAAAAAAATGGGGAATTAAAATTTTGAAGGGGATTACATTGAATCTGTAGATCAATTTGGGAAATATAGAAATATTTTGTTGTTGTCAGTGTACAACCCGTGCACTTCTTTGGTTAAATTTATTCCAGATCTTCAAAGGCAACGGCAATTTGTTCTATGACAAATGGATGTTTGACATCTTAATAGAAATCCTGCTTGATGCATGAATCAGTCACACCAGTTGCTTGTTGCTTCAAAATTTATTTTATCTATTCTGAGGAATTTCTTTTGCCTTCAGTTATATGCTTGGCATGTGACAAGCAATCCTTTGCATGTGTCACCAAGCTTCATCTACTTGGAAGATTTTTCCCTTAAGAGATTTTTTCACAAGCACTTTGTGTTATTCTATTAGAAAGTATGAATTGCAGTAATTCTTATAAGGCTTCATTGACTCCATAGTATATGAGTATGACCAAAAATGTCTCTGAATTCAGAAGACTTGATTTCAAGTCATAGTACAAACATATATGATTATAGGATAATTTCCAGGCTCCTTAATGTGAACTCTGAAGTCTTCTGTGGCCTGAACCCATTCCCCTCATCTCATTTCTTGCTCCCTGTACCTTGAGTGTTAATCTGTGCTTTTGCTCATGCTGGTCTTCTGCAGAGCCTCTGGTTTCTGCCTCCTTGGATATGCATGCCCACTGGGATTCAGTTCAGTGGTCACTTTCTCCCTGAAACTACTCTAGTTGCCCCTAACCTATATTTTCTGATTTGGTTTGGATACTTCTATAATCTTCCATCATACACTTGACTTACACTGTTCTCACTGCACTTACTGCATTTTGTTATAATTTTGTGTCTGTTTCCACCATATACTAAATGCCCTATGGGAGAAGTGGTAGTTGTTTTTTTTTAAAGATTTTATTGGGGAATTGGGTAAGGGGAACAGACAAGTTGCTGTCCTTTTGTTCTTCAGTCTAGTTGTGGAGGACATCGCTTCACCGGCCCATGTTGGTATTATGATCATTGCGCTCTTCCCAGCTGAGGCAGTCAGTCGCCGGCCATTGGATGGCCACTCATGGTAGCTCACGGCAGTCCACTGAGCCCCACTACAGCCTATGCCATTGCCGGCAACTCACGGCAGCCCAGCTCCGTGTTGAGCTGTTGTTCACCATCTTAGCTGTGGAGGGCGCAGCGTCACTAGTCCATGTGGGAACCAAACCGGCGGCCCTGCTGCTCAGAGCTTGTGCTCCCAAGCCAACTATAAACAAACTTAGCCACTTGGCCAGCCCAAGAAGTGGTTTTAAATGTATCTTTTTATCACAGTGTCTGGCACAGAGAGGACACCCACTGATTTCTAACTTCATACTATTTGTAGCAGCACCATCTGAAGACTTGTAGAGTCCAGATTCCATATCAATACATTTAAAACAAACTGACCTTTATTGCTATAAACAAAAGCCCATTTTCTGCTCCTGATGACTAGTTTGCTCCTGCTAGGAACTACTGATCTCCCAGTCAGTCATCTGGACACGGGGTTTTGTTAGCCTTGACAAGTTCATCCCTCCATATCAATAAACTGCTTTTAAAATATTAACTCAGATTTTAATGTACTTGTTATTTTTTAATCCATTGTAATAATTTTATGTGCTTATGTATATGCATATATGTATTAGCAACTGTTGACATCACAATATTCAAGAATATGCAATATTGGTAAAATAGGAAGTTTTTAATGGTTTTAGATCCTTATTTGTATTCTTCAAGGGCAATTATTTGTTATTTTTATCCTAATTTCCAGGTAAAGAAGATACTCCCTCATTACTTGGTCTCTGTGGGTCTCTAACATCAGTGGCAAGTTACAAATCTCTAACAAGCCTAAAATCTAATGACTGCCTTGCAAGTCCTACAACAGAGATGACAAGTCCAGGCCTAACTCCATCCTGAAAACTTTTATGTAAAAGCCAAAAGATTTTGTTGCAAATGTTCTATTTACGTAAGTTTGACTGGTGGGAAAAACCTTTGGAATTTTATATTGTTCTGGCACGTCTGGAATCCTATTGCTTATATTAGCGTTCAGTCCACTCAATGTAAACTTCTGAGTGAAAAAAGAAATGATACTGGCATTTTTCATTTTACAATTCTTATATTTGTCACTGAGGAAGTTTAAAATGAATAGGCTTAAAAAAACTTTCAGAGATCCTCTAAATGAATAATCCATTGCAAATTGTACATATTTATTATTCAGCTGATTTTCATATATTTAAATATCATAATTGCCAGAGACTGAGTTCAATTCAAGGTTTATTCCAAAGACTTAAGCTAAGTATTTTCTTTCACTCTTTTATGCAATGATTAAAATTTCTAAAAATGACTAATTTCATTTTCATTAATTTCTTCCTAGGTCCTAATGTTTAATAGCCTTGTTTTTAATATGAGAACATTCTCAGCTGCAGTTTCATAGTGGCTTACTCAATTTTTCTTTAACAGTTATCATTTCATATCAACATTCCATTGAACATTTTATAAGTTTTGTAGGACTGTGCCTTTAGGCAGTTACTATAAAAATGTTAGGGTCATAAGGAAAGTATTTTACAGTATTTTAGGCCAGTTAGGTAAAATGAATAAATTTCTTATCTTTGTTTTCCCAAAATTTTCTTAAAAGGTTATCAGTTAAAAAATATCAAATATGCCTCAAATGTTGGAAACATTAAAAAATATAGAACAGATGTTGAAAAAGTATTTGATCAGGAAAGATTTCAAGTTCCATTAAGTACTTGAGAAGCTTTTAAATTAGGATCAGTAGGGTAATCAACCATACTTAAAGTGTCCAGCATACAGTGCTGCTTTTTCTCCCTGTGTGCAACAATGAATTATATCATGTATGTCTCACAGCTCCTATCACTTAGTCTCATTTTAAAGTTAATATAAAAAATCCTTGCACTTCTACAGGTTAAAAAAAATATTTCTTTTTAAAAAAGCTATGAGCTGTATTTTAAATGTTTTTGCAATTTTTGGAACTATACATCTTGTCCCTAAAAATTCCACCGTATTGAAAGAGAAAATGTATTAAGTATATTTTCTGTAGTAATATGAGGAAACCATGGATCAGCTGTGCCAAAGAAGTTTTATACACTGTTTACATGAAGAGGCTATAATCCTTATTGGGGACTTTAACGTGCTATTTTTTGTTTATTAATAAAACATTACATTCAAACTTAGTAGCTTTGATATGTAGGAAGAATGTTCCTCCTAAAACAATTTTTGAGAGAAGGCAAAAAGTGCTGAACCTATCACATTCATTCTTTGATTAGAAATGCAGGAGTGTGGTGGTTCTCTGTAATCTTCAGTTTTGCTCTCATAATTTGGAATTTAAGATAATAAGTAGTAACAAGGCTTGTCTTGTACGTAAGACAGTTCAGTGTCATTTCAGGGACAAAGGAGGCCTGGAAGTCCTTAAGATAAGTTATCTTGCATGTACCAGAACTACTCAGAGCTTTATTCTTTTAGCGTAAGGTTTTATTACTTGTAGAAATGCAAATATTCTTGAGCAGTGGGACTTTCTCTCTTAGTTCTGTACGCCTTATTGCGAGCGAGATGCCCAAAGCAGTTATTTATTGACTTCTTTTTTACTCCGCTTGGAGGACGACTGGAAGGTGTAAAATGAGGACAAATGGAAGCCTTGGGAGGAGGATGAGAAATGGTTACGGAGGGAAAGTCAAAACTTTTAGGCTGGCCTTAAGCACTATTGCTGCTTTCCAAGCAACTATCAGAATAATACTTAAATGCTTTATCATTCACGGTCCACTCTCAACTTGACATTTTCCTTCAATAATTTCAAAAAAAATCTTTGTTAAAATTTTTCCATACATTTTTATAATACAGAAATTCAAGGTTCCATAATTGATAAAATTTTTCAGATTTGTCTAATGGACACAGTAACTTGTGCATCTTAACATGCTGCTAAATGCAGATTTAAACATGACACCTGAGGATCGTAATTTTTCCTCCTTTCTTGGAGCTCTTGGTATAAAATTCATCTGCTAATGTGAATTTAGGTTTCTACACAGTTTATCTCACACTAGTTATAGAGGTAGTTTGTTAATGTGTGCATGAGGAAACAACTTATGTCTCAATCTTTAGTTTTAAGTGGTGGTGTTTAATGTTCACACACCCTCCCCAAAAGAGAATGCTGAATTACATGCTAATATTTCCATGCGTATTTTGTTGCCCTGATGTATTATACTTGTTGCATGTATATTAAACATTTTGTATCATGCATTGGTGGTCTTATTTTATCCTTGACAAAGTTACTTGATTCAGGTTGCCGACTGAACTTTTGTTTCAACAAACGTGGTAAATGTGTATTACTTAACACCAAAAATGCTAACATGAAAATGGTTTTGGAGAAATCCTTATTTCAACTCATATCAAATTAATTTATTTTTTAAAAACCATGACATGCTTTAAGAATACGCAGTATCTGTTGAAGTGGCATGGTACAGTAGTGGTTCTGGCAGTGTTGCTGACTGGATTATACAATAGCCAACATTTTTCTCACCTGTAAAATGGAAACATCATCATCTTAGCACCTGTGTGATGCCATCAGGATGATGTCAGCATTAAATGAAACGTAGTTTTTAAAAGGTAAATGCCAAAAACAAGCTACTACTGTAGCTGAGCCCCTTATGATTTTAATGCTCCTAAGTGCTTTTGACAACTAGAATTAAATATTTTTTTATTAAGATAGGTAGGTAAGCTTTAACAAAATGTTTCAATTGCTTTGGCTGCCATGTAGCTTATAGTAAAAGATTAAGAAAGCACATTAGTCCTGGTAAGGACTGACTGCCTGTAAAGCAGGTTCCAGGAGAAATATTAAAATGTATACTTTGCTTAATAGAAACAGTATAGCTAGTTAAGCACAAAACAGTGATAGCTTCAATAATAGAGACAGTCACAAGATGTCGTTTATGCATTTTGCTTTAAAGAAAATGTCACTGACAGACAATAGGAGATATTTTGCAGAATCTTGGTCCTCAGCCCAGCAGCACCCTTTGTTCTCAGTATAATTTTGTGTTGCTGATGCCGTTTCTTTGTCAAGCATGAGGAGATAACATCAGGGTCTTGAGGAGAACGTATGAGTTTGTTTTGCAGAAGGAAGGAATGTCTCCAAGGTAGCTGCCACCAGCTGCTGGTGCCCCGGGGTCTGATGTGAAAAAGTGTTATCTATGACTGAAGAAACAGGCTTCTCAATTCCCTGGAACTCCCCCACCCCGTCCTCCCCTTTACAACTCTTCTGCTTGGTCTGGAAATTTGAAGATGGTCTTTGGACATTAGTCCTCTGTCATCCCAGGCTGCCAGCTTCCGGAGTAAAGCAGCCTTTCCTTTCCACCCAACACATGTGTCTCCATATGGGCTTTCGAGCAGTGAGTAGATGAACTTTGGTTTTTGGTTTTTTCCCCCAGTAACGCTACTGTGATGGAGAGAAACGTTAAAAATGTAAGTAAACTAACTTTTTATTTATTAGATTTACATAGAAGTTCTCAAGTGGTTAAAAATGTCTCACATTTACAACTTAGGGAAATTCTTTTTTAAAGTTCCTATCATTTGGTAAAATCTCTAATTTTAATCAACTAATACATTGGATTACCTCTGAAATATCACATGACTGCTCTGAACATCAGAGCTCTTAAATTTTTTAAAATTAGTTCACTTTGCTCTTCATGTAAGCAAAGCAGCTTCTGTTTAGCTTTACCATTTGTTCTTTTTAACTGGTAGAAAGGGGAAGATGAAATTGCATCAGTGTCATTATGGTACCTTTTAAAAATATATTTCAGTCCAAACCATGCTTTTAGATTGTTCTAAAACTGGCCACCTTATTATAAATCACATTTTCCATAGTGCCAGTTATTTTTCTAAAACACAACAAAAACTGGCCTTACTAGATGACATGTTCTGGTGTTTTCTGCGTTGCATTAAACTATGCTTAACCCCATTTTCTTTCATTAAAAATAAATGCTGGTGGGGAAAAAAACAACTCTTTAATTATTAGAGTTGTTTGGTTCCCTGTTGCCTTATTTCTCCACTGGCACACAAGGCCTCTGACTACATTTCTAATCTGATTGCCTACCACATCCCCATGTATATACCCTTTGCTTAAGCAACTATGGCTACATCCCACAGTTTGAGTGAAACTCCCACCTCCAGGTCTGTATAATTGGATCACCTGCCCTATTCTTGGAAGCATTTCCTGACCACACCCTCTCGCCCCCAGGCTGAGTGGGCCTTTGGAATTAGACCCCTGGCACACAGCTATCAATCATAGCTCTGAAAAGACCCCTGGCACACAGCTATCAATCATAGCTCTGAAACTTAATGAGGCCAGTGAACTTCTGAAACGTCTTATCTCCAGTACTTTTTATACTGCCTACCACATAAAAGGTCTCAGTAAGTGTTGAATGACATTAAAATATAAAAGCAGTAATTTATTTTAAAAGTTCATTTTGGAAAAAAACTCATAGACTAAAATTTCCTACATTTCTGGAATTCATGTCCCAGAAAATGGGATGGGAGAATTTAAAGGAATCATATGTGATTAAATAAACTTAGTGAATAATCTTCCTAGAAATAAAAGGAAAATTTATTTTAACTACATATCTACTCTTTTTAAAAGTCAAATATGTGTATGAAAAGTAGCAAACAATACTTGAATAAGATGTTTTCTTTAAAAATTTACATAAATTAAATATGTATGTTAGGAGATCTATAATTAATAAAATGAAACTACTTCCTTTCAGAAACATTACCAAGAACACAATTTCTAGCCAAACCCTTTTTGGTTGCTAATTTTTTTTAACTGAAGTATTAATGCTTATTTACCACTTACAAGTATAGAGAAAGCTGAAGCTTTTCTCATCCAGATACACTGCATGTAATCTGTGTTGGGAAAACTAGGGAATTAGATTTACGTTATTTTAGTCATAAATGATAATTGTCCACAAGTGCTGTCGTACTGGGGAGTAGGGGGAGAGGTTTCTCTTCTGGTATTTATAAGTGATGGTAAATTGAAATGTGTGACTGCTTTTTGAGAGCATAGTTCTAAATCTGCATTTTTCTGCTTTTTATTACCAGTTATTAAAAAGAAGCATAGCAAAACCAAGTTAAATTTAATACTTTTAAACAGTAGTGTTCAAGATTAAAGTTCACACACATTGTATGAAAATATTTACCTAGAAGCACAGTGTTAATTTATAAAATATTTTAATGAAAATGTAAGTTAAAATCAAATACTTATATTTTTATACATATGTATGTTGCAAATTTAAGGTAAATCAACACAGGATAAAAACACAAAAGTTTACATACAAATCTTACATAGCTTATTTCTGGTGAAACATATAAATTATTTTCTACTATAATATAAATAAATTCCTCTACTAACACTAGAGAAGATTTGTTACCTAAATATATTACCTATTTTAGGGAAAAAATTCTTCACATTTTCATAAAATTCACAGGCCACAATAAAGTGCTTTTTCTTATAGTATGTATATCCTCAGAAAATCAAAGAAGTTCAAAAAAATATCATTTCTTATCCTGCCATTATATTCTTTTTATTTCATTCTTACAATCATAAGTTAAGTTACTTAGGCATTAGCCTACAGTGATCAAAAGCTGTTTCTTCAAGGAAACTGCTGCCTCTTTAGTCTCTTGGTCTAGCATACTGTTAAGATGCATAACATTGAGGGAAATTTTAGAAATATTGTGTGACTGATACTGTATCAAAATACCAAATTTGACAGAACAAAGCAATACAAGTGACCTAGGGAATGCCAGTGATACAGAATTACAACATGGCTGAAACCAGAGGACGTTCCTGTGCCAAAACCTTTTCACTAGTCTAAATACAATGTGGTTTTCCACTGTTCATCCGAGTTTGCAGGGGACATTTAATACAATCAGTAGAACCCCCCGCTCATGCAGAAACAGTAGATAACACAGGGTCTTCAGTCATCAAAAACAGCAGCAACTGCAT
>NW_017732252.1:679593-681733 GCF_001890085.2 Hipposideros armiger | reverse complement strand
TTATAGAGTAGCAACGAAAATAATTTTATGGTTGGGGGTCACCACAACATGAGGAACTGTATTAAGGGGTCACGGCATTAGGAAGGTTGAGAACCGCTGATTTAGAGGCAGAATACAAATTCCTATTCATTTAAAATTACAGGAAAGATACAAAATCATTGTAAGATAATGGTGAAAGAGGTTCTTGCCTAAGAAGCTCCATCATATTATTGGCCATGGTTGTTATTTCAAGTTGAAACAGCATCACTGGTATTGCTGTTTTTGAGCATTTTGTTTCTGGAAAAAAGCCTTTCCAAATTCATACGTACTGATCATAATGGCACAAGCAGGAGCAATTTTAATTAAACGGGGAATTAGGCCTGAAAGGAGAAGAGAAAATCAGAACAAATTCTACCTTATTTTTTAAAATGTAATTTATTTGGTTTCATTCTGATAATGGTCAAATTAAATGAAGTGATATATCAAATATTGTGCCATGACTGCTATCAAAGAACAAGCCAAACTCATTCCCAACCTCCTCACTTTAATTCCATGTTACTTTACACAGAAATTTTGTCTTACTGATAGTAAATCTATTATTATTTAACATTTTTAAATTTATAGCAAATATGCTTAGGAGGAAATCACAAATATGGAATGTTTTTAATAATTTCCTGCTGAAAGTTAAATTTTAGTCAACGATTTGGTAAAGAAAATATTTTTACCTGTAAATAATCCAGAAAACCCATTCTTAGCAACGATGTTCTTCATTATAGCCCAGGTTGACAAATGCAAAGGCATAGAAACTAGATGTTTAAGAAAGAAATGATATTATTATAAATTACCACTTAATAATTTCTAATACAGTTTGTACACACAAAATAGTATTAATATTTATGGTCTTTGGGAGTGTATCATTTCATTATAATAAAAACATGTTTGCCTAAAGAGCTATTTTAAATCTTATTTTTAATAGTTGCATTCATTAAAAAGAAAACTTAGAAAAAGGCTGTAAGTTTAGAGGTGTTACAGGACTAGATGCAACGTAGGGGGAATATACAGAAGGCTTCTCCCGAACTAATGTTTGTTTCTAAAGCTTGGTAGTAGGTTTCCTTTATACTTTTTCCATGTCTTAAAATTTTTCATAGTGAAAAATTTGAAGATGTACAGAAATCTTCATGGGGTTCCCCAAATCAAAGAGAAGCCCTGATAACCATTTTTCATTAAATTTTTATTTCATTTAAAAAAACTTTTTTTCCTAAAAAGAAGTTCTGAGGAAAATAGTTTCTTCTTTCTAGTAAGGTCTAGCTTTATAAAACCTTTCTGAAGAGATGTGCCAGTTTTATCCTTAAACTAACAGTAACATCTCACTAATTTGCAACCACTCAAATATCTGTTAAAATAGAAAAAAACTAATTTATAGTTTTAAAAAACAGCAAAAATAGATGTCACTGAAGTTCAAACATAAAACTTTTGAATGAGCTGTTCCTGCTTAAAGTTCACTTACCTTTATTTTACCCAATGATTAACAGCTGGCTTAGCCTACGGACTAGATGCAGTAAACAAAAAATGTCTGCTAAGAAGTAGACATGCTACCATATGAACACAGATAGCTGACATCCTGAAGATTTCTGTCTTTATTTGAGATCAGCTGAATGATAGGCATACACTCCTATATTACCCTAACCAGCTTCTCAGAGCTGCATTACAAATCTCTACAATAATTAATGTGTACATTGATGACAACTCTTGAGTCATTCAGAAAGATTAAAGTACATATTAGTAAGCATGCCTAGGAAAAAGGGAAAGATTACAGAAAGATATCTTTTAAAAATGGCTTTTTAGAATTTTGCCTCTTAATGGAGTGGGGCACATTATTTCAACTTTCATTTATGTAAAATATCAGACACCAATGGGTGCTTGGTCAGGAGCCGACTAACAGATGGAAGATGGGAGAAGTGGCCTAAGTGCACTGGTACAGAGATGATTTTCGGCATGGAACTGACCTGTGTTTTTTTTTTTTTAAGGATTTTTTTTTTTTAATTGGGGAATTAGGGGATGGGAAGAGCGCTGGGAAATTGGGGGAAGGGGAACAGACAAGTTGCTGTCCTTTTGTTCTTCAGTCTAGTTGTGGAGGACGTTGCTTCACTGGCCCAAGTTG
>NW_017732252.1:663289-678804 GCF_001890085.2 Hipposideros armiger | reverse complement strand
CAGCTCTGAGCAGCAGGGCCCCAGTTCAGATCCCACATGAGGGCCAGTGACACTGTCCTCTACAGCTAAGATGGTGAACAACAGCTCGACCTGGAGCTGGGCTGCTGTGAGTCACCGGCAACGGTGTACACTGTCGCCCCTGCTGCAGTAGGCTGCCATAAGCTACCTTGTGTGGCTGGCAGCCAGCGTGAGCAGCCAACAGCTGGTGTGAGCTTTCGTGAGCTGCCAAGAGCAGCCGTGAGCGGCCATCCAATGGCAGGCGAGCAACTGCCTCACTCAGGAAGATAATACCAACATGGGCCAGTGAAGTGACGTCCTCCACAACTAGACTGAAGAACAAAAAGGTCAGCAACTTGTCTGTTCCCCTTCCCCAGATTCCCCAGCGCTGTTCCCCTCCCCCAATTCCCCAATAAAATAAAATCTTAAAAAAAAAAAAGATGCCCCCTGGTGCCACTCACTGAGGATGTACAATCACAGTCACCTAGGGAACATTTCCAAAATACACAAGCTAGAGCCCCACCTTAGATCTATTAAATGGGAGTCCATTAAGGGTGGTGCTCAGCTTTTCGTGTAGTGGAAAAGCACCGCAGGTGACTCCGGTGATTATTTACCTACATAAGTGGATCTCAGACTTTAGTGTGCATAAGAATCTACTTGTAGAGATTCCCTTTTTTTTTTCTTTTTTTAGCTGAGCCATCCTGCCACCTGTTGGCAGCTCAGCAGCAGCTCAGCTCAGGCCAGGCATCGAACTGCTGTTGCTCAGAGCTCGCACTCTTGAGCGAGCTCTTAACCAACTGAGCCACTTGTCCAGCCCATGAGATTCCCATTTTTTACCTTAGTTGTCACCATGACCATGACCACCATACGACCACCATCACAACCACAGTCATCAATCATTTATGATAAATTACACCAAAGGAATATTCCTAGTATTTTCAATACTATTCCTACTATTTTCACTTAGCAGAGGAACAGGAATTCTGATGAATTGGAAGAAAGATGGAAACAAAATAATTTTGAACAGGACTTAGGCAGCCAAAAGGCTGACACCCTAAAGAGGGACGTGAGAAAACCCTGATAATAAACTTTGATTACCTCTTATGTTTTAGTTCACTTCTCTCTGTCTCTCTTGTTTTAAAATTAAAGTTTATTGGTGTGACAACTGTTAGTAAAGTTACACAGGTTTCAGGTGTAGTTCACTTCTAACATTAGAAGGGACTAAGATTTTGGTAAGTCAAAGACAGAGTTATCACTAATATTTATCAGACTCATTTTCAAAGGTCTGTAATCAATGTTTCTTTCAACATTAGAATACGTGTTTTACTTTGTATGCCAAATACTATACTGGTGGGTTACAAGAATTATTTTACATTATAATGAGCTTATCACAAAGCTTACGCGACGCAGTTTTGTAATGGATAATTTCCAATGGGTTTGCTACACTTTCTACAGATAAATGATGATGACGGGATCTAATGGATGCAACTAAGCGTACACTTTAGTTCTAGAAGAAATTACAGGTTATAAAGAAGTAAAGGTAGATGGGGTAATAGGAAGGAAAAAAACAGATTAAAAAAAAAGGAGGTAAAAAATAAACCAGAAAAAAAAAAAGAACAAAGAATTCTATACATAATAATGAAACAAAAAGGATTCCCAGTAATTTACTATCCTTCATCCTGATTTGTCTCGATTTATTTGGGGAAAAAAAATTTATCTAATTTAATCTTCTGTACAGCAGGTATGAGACTTAACTGATGGCAGGCAACATATACAGACTTTGAGATTTCTTAAATTATTATTATTTGGATTTAGAATACTTTTTTCTGGGTGTTTTATTCTAACAGTGTATTAGTTTCAGTTAAAAAGTAAGGCAGAGGGGGGAAAAAATCTTATTCCTATTTTAGATATTCCTAACTTAATATCTGGAAAGAAAAACAAAATTTTCATGGCACCTTGAAAATGTTTTAAATCAATGAAACTTACTTTTATGACTTTCATACATCCAAAGTTGTGTCTGTTTTTGTGTTTTTACCACATCAAATGGTAAAGTTGCAACAGCTGCAAACTATCAAAAAGTAAAATTGATTAATTTAAATCTACCTTTAAATTTTTTCTAAAATATTTTTACATTCTATTTTGCACGTTACTTAATACAGATAATACTGAATATCATAACTAAACTGAAACTGAAAACACAACCAGATATATTAAAAAGCAGCTTTTATTAAAGAAAACAGATACATGCCTTATGTATTTCTCCCAAAATTCAGGAGTAAGTAAAATCTCAGAAAAGTTCCCCTACTTTCCTGAGGTCTCACAACTAGTAGTTCTGGAGTCAGAATTCCAACCAGACCTCTCTGACTCTAAACCCAATGTTCACAATCTCTGGTGCTCCTGTGTGTTCCGTTACTCCTCACATGAAGGTATAATACATATTTTACAGCAAAAATTCTCAAGTATCTAGCAAGCATTTAAAATTTTCCAACAAATGTTCAAGAAATAAAATAAAAAATTAAATTTAAATAAAGAAAATGGACTTTGAACTTTTAGTTCTAAATACCTTTTTTATGGGTTTCAACATATTTATCAAACATAGTTATAATAATTCAAGTCACATTTTTGAAAACTTATCTCAAAATGAATCAACTTAGCAATTATTTCCATAATGACCTAAGTAAACAAAATTAAGCAAAGGAAGGTCTTTTAAAAAAAATAATTAAACTCCCTTAAGAATGTCTAATAATATTTTATATTATAGCCATGCGCAATAAAACCTGGTCTTTTTATTTTTTATTTATTTTTTGCTTCCCAGCTCACACTTGACCAACATTCTCATAAAATGACCCTTAAAATGACTTAATAGTTTATTTCACCCCAAGAATGTTGATTTAAATTCTTGAAATTAAGTCAGTTTCAAAGATCTCAGGTAAGATAAAATCAATTATTGTTTCTCCATCTCCACAATGTAGCATATAGTAGCAAAAGGTAGCAAAATTTTATATAAACCTCTTACACTTTCTGAGGTGATGTGGTTTAGGCTACTCTGTTTTCTGACAGGAAGCCCGGACATTGTCACACTAACACGTTTTTTTCTATTGCAGACACAAATTTTTCTTTGACAACAGTCAAAAGGCACTAATATTTTATAGATCATTAAAAATTTTTAAATAATTTTTCTATGTTAAAGAGAAATACTAAAATACAAAACTTTCCCTTCATATTACAGGAAAGCTGATAAGACAGGCTAAAGCCATTTTTCAACTATTTTAGCTATTAAGTATTTATTTGTAAGTTAAGTATGGAATTGGTGTTATAATACCAACTGTTAGTACTTGTTCTTCATTCATGCTGGATTAAGATAAATACAATTAAGTTACATTTAATCACCTCACAAATAAGAGAGATAATGAGAAGATTTTGCTGGCACTATAATTATTTAAATTGCTAAAAAAATTTTTTTTCCTCAGTGGGCTTATAACCCACTACTGTGATTAGTTTCACAGATCTCAGATCTGGGAATATTCATAGCTAAATTTTGAACTCAATCACAATGGCTTTCATAGCCTAGGTATTCTGATACAATTATTGCAATATTTTCTTGCAGGTCTCCATCACCTCACTGCTCCTTCACTCTTGTTTTCATTTGGTTCCAGTTTCTCAGCACCTCACTCTAAGTCATCACAAACTCATTTTGTAAGTATGTGCGTGTAAGAAAAATCTTTGTGGCCAAGATAATGGTGAAATCAATCTGCATAAAGGAAGTCCGCAACACAAGTTTTCATTATGTGGAGGAGTGGGAAAAGGTGAACTCTCTACTACCTAAAAATAGTCATTTGAGATTCCTCCCTTCTGAATGTAATTTTTGTTAAAATTCTTTTAAGCCAAAATGTTCCCAAAGAAATAGAAATTAGCAGAAAAGGAAATTATTTCTATTCAATCCAATTATACATATGAGATGACACTCCATTAAATATCATCTAACCAGGCCTACTGGCATTTAACGAACAAATTGCCAAATATTTTGTAAATAATAAAGCACTATTTAATCTATTATCATTATCATAGCTGTAGTTATCTAACAACTCCAAAAGTTGTCCAGAAAAATATAATGTATTTGCAATATAATAAAAACACAGATACAAAATGCATTTTAAAATATTTGAATGACTAATAATGTATTTCCTCAAAATAGGCTAGTAAATAGAAATTTTCAAAGCTGTGCAGCCCAAAAGTGCTATCTCAACAGACATGAATGCTATATAATATTTTGTTCAGTTTTAATAAGACAATCATTATTCTTCCATATTAGCAACAAAAGAATATACTTACAGAACCAGACAATGCTCCTGAAGTGAAGCTGATCATAAATGTTGGTTCATATAAGCCAGATTTCTCACACAACCACTTCTTTAAAACTTCATAGTTATACCAGTACATTGCTATAAAAACGGAGAATGAAATGAACACATATTTAGAAATGAAATGCAGGACTTGAAAGAAAATATTTATGAGGTTATATATTAAAGAGAAAGTCTAACACTGACATAACTTGCTTTCTGTTCAGAACACACTAGGTGAGATTAAAAAAAGGAACCAAATTTTCAGTAATATTCTAGCAGGCTAATAAACAAAAAAATATGCATCAGTGGAATTTGGAGTTTAATTCCAAAACCTGACAAAGATAGTAGGAGAAAGGATATGTAATAGGCCAATCTCATTTATGAATATATGTGTAAAATCCTACAAAAATTAATAAAAAGCAACTTAAGCCAGAAGTATTTCATACAGGATCATACACTATGACTAAATTGGGTTATCCGAGGAATGCAAAAGTAGTAAATATAAGAAACCCGTTGGATGCCACACACCACCACTGACAGAACCATGGGATAATCTAAAAAGATGGAAAAGCAGTTCATTTAACACACTTTCATTTAAGCAAACTAAGTTCTTGGAAAACTAGGGTTAAAAGAGGACTTCTTTAACTTGATAAAGGATATGCAGCAAGAACCTATACCAAAAATAATTATTAATGGTGAAACAACAGGACTATTTCCTTTAGAGTGAGGAAAATGGTAGGGATGCCACATTATCATGACTACTATTCAAAATGGTCCTAGGCAGTACAGTAAGAAAGAAAATAAAAGCTATGAATATTAAAAATGAAGAAACAAAGGAGTTAGAATTTGCATATTACTGTCTATATAGAAAACCCAAAGGATATGCAGACAAACTAGAATGTATAACAGAGTTTTAAAAGCAGCTGAATATAAGCTAGTAGACAAAAATCAACTGTAACACTGCACCAGCCATAAAGATTTAGAAAACATTTTTTTTTTTAAATAGAGATTTAAAAATAGCTACCAAAAGTTGGGGATGTGTGGGTGTACCTATAAATAAATCATCTTTAAAAAGATTGTATATAACCTTTATGAAGAAAATTTTAAATCTACTAAAACACTTTAGAGTTATGTAATAAAGAGATATATGACATCCCTAGGGGGAAAATAAGGTATTGTAAAGATTTTTTTATAATGCACTAATAATTTAGACAATACTATGGGATTAGCACAGGAAATTGGACAATGACACAGATATCCATGCTTACATGAAAACTTGGTATGACAGAAGTGACACTGCAAATCACTGGAGAAAGTATGGTTATTTAATAAACGATGCTAGGATAACTCTCCACTTGTGGGGGGAAGTGAAACTGAATACTTATTTCAGTCCATAACCCCAAATCAATTATGAATAAATGAATGGCCAATGAAACAGGGTCCAACCTCATTAATAATCAGGAATATATAAGTTAAAGTGAGATAACCACTTTGAACCACCAGATAAATAAAAACTAAGAACTATGACAAAGTGCTGGTGAGGGTATGAAGTGAAGCAGCAGGACGCTGGTAGGTGTGTAGATATGCACAATCAGTTTAGAAAAGAGTTTGATATTTCCTAATAAAATTTTAAATGTATATATGTAAACTAGCAACTCTAATACTGGACAAATTTCTCGTACACTAAGAGGCTTAAAAAATGTTAACAGCAGCACTGTTTACTTGGTTATTCATAAACAAGAATAAAAATGAAGAGAAGTTACACATAAAAATAGGAATGAATCTTAAGAATATTTCTAGTAAAATAAGCAATTTTTAAAACACATAAATGGGCAAAACTAAATAATATACTCTTTAGCAGTAACACATATGTGGTTAAAACTAGTTTTAAAAATCAAATCAAGGCTGAGAACTGAGCTGTCGCGGCCGCAGCGGCCGCTGCGTGCGGACCATGGAGCACCCCATCATGGGCCCTGGGCCATACCGGGCCACCAAGCTGTGGAATGAAACAGTTGAGCTTTTTCGTGCTAGGATTCCATTGCGGAAACATCGCTGTCATCTCAAAAGTTATGAACATTACTTCACGGTGGCTGAAGCTGTGGATTGGCTACACGAGCTGCTGAGTTGCAGTCAAAACTTTGGCCCTGAAGTGACCCGCAAACAAACGGTCCAGCTTCTTAAAAAATTTCTGAAGAATCATGTTATTGAAGACATCAAGGGAAAATGGGGTCAGGAAGATTTTGAAGACAATGGTCACTTGTACAGATTTCCTCCTTCTTCACCCTTGAAACCATATCCAAAGAGACCCCCAAATCCAAAAGAAGTTATTAAATTTCCAGAATGGGATGACCCCCCACGAGGCACTTCACAGGAGAACATCCCAGTGAGGCCCACTGTGCTGAATTCTGAGATGTGGTTCAAGTGTCACAGTATTGCTATTGGAGAGGTGCCAGCTTGTCGTCTTGTCTCCCGCAGGCAGCTGACAGAGGCCAACGAAGAAGAGATATGGAAGTCTATGACATTATCATACTTACAGAAGAGCCTTGGACTAGATTCTTTAGAAGAAGTTTTAGATGTTAAACTTGTCAACTCCAAGTTCATCATCCATAATGTATATAGTGTGAGCAAACAGGGAGTTGTCATCCTTGATGACAAGTCAAAAGAACTTCCTCATTGGGTACTGTCAGCAATGAAGAGTTTGGCAAATTGGCCTAATTGTTCAGATTTAAAGCAACCTATGTACTTAGGATTTGAAAAAGATGTCTTCAAAACTATAGCAGATTACTATGGTCACTTGAAAGAGGCTCTGCTTACATTTCATCTTTTTGATGCCTTTGTCAGTGTATTAGGTTTGTTACAGAAAGAGGAAATGGCCATTGAAGCATTTCAGATTTGCTATCTCCTCCTGCCTCCTGAAAATAGGAGACAGTTACAGCTGTTGATGAGGATGATGGCAAGGGTCTGTTTGAATCAGGAGATGCCACCACTCTGTGATGGCTTTGGTGCCCGAACACTGATGGTTCAGACATTTTCTCGTAGCATCTTGTGTTCCAAGGATGAAGTGGACTTGGATGAGTTATTAGCTGCTAGGTTGGTGACATTTCTGATGGACAATTACCAAGAGATTCTGAAAGTCCCTTTGGCCTTGCAGACCTCCATAGAGGAGCGTGTGGCTCATCTACGAAGAGTCCAGATTAAATACCCAGGAGCCGACATGGATATCACTTTACCTGCTCCATCATTTTGCCGTCAAATCAGCCCAGAGGAATTTGAATATCAGAGAGCATATGGCTCTCAAGAGCTGCTAGCAGCATTGCTGGAGGAAGTCATCACAGATGCCAAACTCTCCAACAAAGAGAAGAAGAAAAAATTGAAGCAGTTTCAAAAATCCTATCCTGAAGTGTACCAAGAACGATTTCCTACACCAGAAAGTGAAGCACTTCTGTTTCCTGAAAAACCAAAACCAAAACCACAGCTGCTAATGTGGGCACTAAAAAACCCTTTCCAGCCATTTCACAGAACTAGAAGTTTTCGGATGTAATGCTTCCATAGCCATTAGAGAGCTCTGTTATTTTTAGTAAGTGGGTTGTTAGAGAGTATAGAAAAAAGAAGAGCAGAAAATACAGACTACTGAAATATAAGATGATCTGACTTCAAAAAATGTTGAGCCATTATCAGTATTTTTTCTAAACCTCAAAGCTATTTTTAAAGTGTAAAAGTCAAATAAAAATTATGACACAAATATATAATGGTAATGTTAACATGTTTGTAATTGCTAGAAAATTTAAGAGTATTTTTATTTGTTGTTTTTCATGGTGTTTATGAAATAGCTATGTGTGCATCCTAGTTACTGATGTCTTTATTAAAACCAAGTCTTAAAAATAGTGTGTATCTATTTGAATATGAAAGACACTGGGTACTGTTACTGTGATGCTATTGACTTAATAGCCAATTGTGATATCGCCTGTGTAAATTCTGTTTTTCATTGTTGCACAAAGATTCTTAAATGTCCTATGTTATGATGGCTGTATCTTTTATTGCAGATTTGTTGGATATTAGGACAGATTTTACTAAAGCTGGTTCTTTTATGACATATATATTAGTTGGTGTTTACCTATAAGTAGAGTATATTTTCATCTGCCAGGAGTGGTATAATTTCAGCCTGGCTAGAGGTGGAAAATTGAAAGGGATAAATTCTTTCTGTCCTTTTATATATGTGATTCTAAGTCAAATCTTTATTGTTCCATGAAAAACACAAATGGGTTAAGTAAAATGAGACTACTTCCTTTCTAAATATATTTCCTCCAGCCTCCTCATCCTTTTGAAAGTAAATGGAATGTAAATAAACACTGCTATTTAAAATATTGTAAAAAAAAAAAAAGAAAATCAAATCAAGGATAAAGAAAAATTCAGGATAGTGGTAACCACTGGGGGATGTGACAATGGAAGGGGATATATGTGGTTTCATGATTTAAAAAATTGCAATGTTCTAGTTCATATTTTCAAGTGGTGACTTCACAAGTGATCATTTTATTAGTATACTTCATAATTTATATCTATATTTTTCTGTATCAAATATAAAAAATATAGCTTGCCTAGGAATATATAATTAATTACACACTGTACATTTCTGAACAGCATAACTGAGCACAAAATGTTGAAAAATATGAATGAAAAGGGAAAAATGCATAGAGATGTGAATAAGAGAGCTCGAGAAAAGGTCTAACTCAAAAGGGAAAGGAGGGAAACATTAATACAAGGGTTCACAATAATTATTTCTTTCAGCTCTTAAATGAAAACTCCTATGATCCACAAGAGAAATAAAATACTACTGAAGTATGCACAGTCTACAAGTTGTTAGTTTTACACTTCTTTTTCATTCTTTTCATAATTCAATGATTAGCACCATCCCCTATATAACAGTCTTGTTTACAGGACGCTTATTTAATGGGGGAGATTATTATCTTTAGTAATTGAAAAATGTAGAAGTCAATATAATTTACAGGTAGTCATAAATGTATTTTATTGTATTTTGATTTGTACTTTACTTACATTACTAATTATGACTTATTTAGAATAACTTTAAAGATAATTTGTATTATCAAAATATAAATACATACTAATTAATGTCTAAAAAACAAATTAAACACCGGAGAAAAGAAAACCAGGCTTGAATTAGAAACTAGTCATTTATTGAATATAAAGATTCATAAAGCTCTGAGAGCCCAACACTGAACTAAGAGTTTGTGGTTACTAAAGAAGATAATAGCTTCTTACCTTTAGCCTTAAAGGGTTTAAAATTTAGTTGATTTAAAAGTAATACATTAATAAGACAAAGCTACCTAGAACTTAGCAGACACTGACTGATAAGGTAAATCCTACCTGAGAATGGTACGTCTCTAAGAACAGTGGGGGCCCAGCCCCTCCAAAGAGAAATCCAACCATCTTCAGACACTCTCTTGCTGACAAACTGATGCAGCTCCTTGTAAGAAAACTTCTTAGATTGCATGTTGGTTCTAATCAATTCTAATGGACTTATCACAGTTACTGCACCGACTAATACAAACAGGCAAATATAAAAACAACAAAAACAAAGCCATGTACTCTGCAAACACATGCATAATTAATATTTAATGCATTTTATATTTTAAACTTCTATTCTGAAATGTCTGCAAACCTTAAAATCAAGTATCTAATGATGCCAACATATTGGTACCGATTTTTTTTCTTAATAAAGGTATTTCTTTAAAAGTCTGCCTTCATGTACCTTAGTCTTTCTGGTTTCAGCTATTTTAAGGGCAGTTCCAGAAATATAAATCAGCAGGGACTACTACAAAAATGTCACTACCAATTGCAGAGAAAAAAGTCCTTCTGTATAGAGGCAAATTTCTTTCTGACTAAACTCTGAATCTCAAAATCCTGTAAGGAAAATGATTCAGGAATTTGGCATCAATTTGACATCAATCTGATGTCATCCTAAAATCTAGAATCTAAAATGTCTGTCCAGGATTCAACAGGGATGAGCTGATCCCATTGCATTCTGATAGCAATTACCATATCATATGACTTCTAGAGTGTAAATATTAACAAATAAATACAGACTACAAATGCAAAATATATATTACAAATACTCTGTATTTTATACAAATTCTCTGTGAATGTCAAATTTTTAAAGGAAGCTTTAAACAGAAATCAAAATGAAAATATAGTAAATTTATTACTTACATCTGGCCACAATTCCAGCAACAATGGGTATGTGGCTTTGATTTTCTCTGAATTTACATCTCAGAAGATCAGTTAATTGATCATAGCAGGTGAAATAAATAACTGTGGCAGGAACTGCCATCACTCTGTTAGAAACACAAAAAGATTTGTACATAATCATCAAAAGGCTTAAACATATTAAATACAAGCTAAAATACTTATATTCTGTATGAGCTGAAAACCACAACGAATCAGCCAATGAGATAAATTTTTCTTTCATTTAATAAGCCACAACAAAATGTAAAATAGGTATCTGCCCTCCAGAAGTTTACAGTCTAGTTGTGAAAATAAGTTACAGAGAACCTGGTCAGGGCATAAATAGGAAAAAACAAATGAGGACACTTCCCTGTCTCCTACACCTGTTCTGTTTTTGGTCTTCCAAATCTTCCTTCCCAATTATATTTACCATAACATGAAAATCATTGAAGTAAAAAGTACAAGAGCAATTGTAAAATATTTTTGAACTATGGACCACATAGCATACCTGTTTATAACTGGAAATAAATTACAATTAATGTTGCCAAATTATATATACTATAGTGAGGAAATTCCAATGACATAATTTTTCAAATGGGAATATGAGAAGGGAATTACTAATTAAACACAAAGTTGCAGACACTGTCATATCATAAATATTAATGCAACAAAAAAACCAATCCATGTTTAAGAACTAAAGGACATTCATATAGACCACACTTGGGAATGCCTAATTTTCTATAGTGAAGTTTGATGATGAGAATTTAGAAATAGGACTCACTTCTAGTTTTAGATCTGCCACTAACTTTATAATCTTAGGCACTGTTTAAATATATGCCTCAAAGTTAATTAATTTGCTGCATAAAAAAATAAATTAGAAAGCAATGATATACAGAAAGGCAAGGTATTAGTTGGGATTTTTAAATTCAGCCTTAATAGTTTATCATATTAATTCATATAATAGTTAGATAGTAGAGAATTAAAATTATCTGGAAAAAGTAAAATACACCTATCTCAATATCTCATTATTTTAGTAAAATAAACAGAAAAGTCAAACCACAAATTCTTAATTTCTGAACATGAAAAAAAGTTATGCTTGTGCACCAAGGACAACACAGAAGGGCCTGGTTGCTCAAAACTTCTATGTATTTAGGAGGGTGTATCTGCATGCTTGACCTTTGGCCAACTCCAAGAAATTCAGCCCTTGGAATATTCCCTATTCTAGTTTTTTTTTTTTGTATGTCTGGAGTGATAAACCAACTTGTCTAGGTTAATTTGTGCAAATGATGTGATTTGTGGTAAACATCTGCTTTCATTTTGGGGGTCTGGCATTTTGATAATCAGAGCTGGTCACAAAGATGGAATGTGCCTATCCATCAACCCCCAATAAAAGCCCTAGACTCTAAAATTCAAGTGCGTTTTAGGGTAGAAATACTCTGCACATGCTGCAACGCTGAGAGAATGAGCACATCCTGTGCAATGTCATGAGGGAAGACTCCGGAGTCTATTGCCTGGTCAACTTCTGTTGTGTCTTTTTCCCCTTCCCGATTGTGCAATAAATAAGACACAGATGTGAGTCTAACCTCCTTTAGGTCCTGTGAGTCCTTGTAGCAAAATCATCAAATGTGTGGGTAACGGTTGTGGGACTCACAAAACAATGCTTTAGAAAATGAAAAAGTTCAAATATTAATTTTGTCCAATCATGCTGATTATAAATCAAAACAAAACAACCACCATCATTTAGTAGAAAATATTAAATTTCAACTTACAAGGTAGGGGGAAGGCCACTCCACAGGGATTTCATGCCCTCGTTTCGAATGATTTTCAAGAAGGCATCCTAAAATTATAATAGAAAAAAGTGGTCAAAATATATCCCTGAACCTGATATACAAAAGTTTATACTAATGATTAGTAACTTGACTCTCACAAGTGGCTATTTCTAAACTACGAGCTGCTCAGATTTATGTATATCCAGTCTTTTTTAAAAAAAAAGAATTTTCCTTAAACTTTCAAACATCAGTAAAGCATTTCTGGATGATACTTTCTGCTTACAGAATAAAATTTATATTACTCAGCTTTGGACTGTTCTACTTAGGGCTAAGAAACCAAATTTTTCAGAGATAATTATAAAAAGAAAGTGTAGTAATGGCAGAGAATTGGTCAGATGAACTCTCCTCACCAGTTATGAAATCTAACAAGGTATCTTTTAAACTCAATATTTTTAATTTCTGGAGAGGAAACAAAAGCAGGGAGAAACTAAAGAGAAGCCTGTCATTAAAAGACAAAGTGCACGAGTGAGATTTGCAAATTTGTGGCTTTTTGCCTATGGCAGTGGCAAAAACCAGCACATGTGATTGCCTGAGATGATAAATATGGAGTCCAGGCTGGAGGTATAATCAGAAAGTTAGGGGGATGCATATATTTTTTGAATTAGCGTCTTGGATTTCTCTAGATAGATACCTAAGAGTGGAATTGCTGGGTCGTAAGGTAGTTCCATTTCCAGTTTTTTGAGATATCTCCATACTGATTTCCATAGTGGCTGTACCAATTTGCAGTCCCACTGCGCTGTACACCTGAAGCTGAAGCTGAATAATATTGTATGTCAAGTATAATTTTATATATATATATATATATATATATATATATGTCACAGGATATGGAGTAGGGTATAGGGAATAGAGTCAATGGAATTATAATAGATATACACGATGTCAGAGGGGCAATAGATTGGGGAGGGGGGTTAACACTTTTTGAGGGGTGAAATGTCTAACTATTACATTTTTTGTGCACCTAAAACTAATAATAATGATATTTTTTAAAAGTTAGGGGGGAAATCATGCAAAGGAAGGCACTACAAAGGGCATAAGCCCCCAAATTTGCATACAACATTGGCCACAAAACTTGGCTCACTACTAAAAGATGCACTCTCGGGGCACAGCGGGGTCCTACAGCCCACCAGAGGGGAACCTGAGTTTGGAGTTTGAATCTAGCCAAAGTTAACTGCCTTCCTGAACAAAACTGACTCTTTAGAAGAATATGAAAGAATCCAGTCTTCCTAATAATCATTCATAATGTTCACTACCCAATCATTAGACATAAAAAGAAAATGTGCTCATACTCAAAGAAAAATAGTCAATAGAAACCAACACTGAGATGATTCATATGATACAATTAGCAGACAAGACTCTAAAGCAACTATAAATATTTTCAAGAACTTAAAAGATGACATATGCATAATAAATGAACAAATTTGGATTTCACCAAAGAAAACAGTTACTGTAAAAAACAGTCAAATGAAAATTCTATACCTGAAATGAAAAATTCACTAAGTGGGCTTCACAGCAGAGTAGAGAAAGCAAATGAGTCATTGGACTTAAAGACAGACCTTATTCAATCTGGAGAAGGGAAAGAAAAAGAATGAAGAAAAACCAATAGGGGCTGAGACCTGACGAGGACCATCAGGTAGTATAACATAGTGTATTTCAAGCCACAAAATAAAGGAGAGAGAATGGTACAGGAAATTACCTGATGAAACGATGGCAAAAAACTTCCCTAAATTAGTGAAAAATATCAATTTACAGAGACCAAAACCTCAAAAGATCCCATGTCAAATAAAAAACAAAAAAGGGAAAAAATTATGAAATATATTTAGAGAAAAGGTGATACAAAATGAAGGCTAACTTCTCATCAGACACATGGGAAGCCAAAACACCATATAATGCCATATTTAAGGTGCTGAAAAAAATTAAGCCAGAATTCTACATGCAGTACATATTCTACAATATGCTCAAAAAATGCTCAATAAAGACATTTCAGATGAACAAAAACAGAGAATACATTGCCAAAATACCTGCACTAAAGGAATGCTGAAAAAGTTCTTTAGAATGGAGGGCCATGATGCTAAATAGTAACTAAGATCTTCAAAAAGGAAGGAAGTACAGGAGAAATAGTAAATATGTGGGTACATAGGAGGTCTGACCATTTAGTTCCTGAACTTGTTGCAACAATGTTGCTAACCTTTTTTTGATATCAGAGGGATTATTCGTTATGAATTTGTACCAACTGGACAAACAGTTAACCAAGTTTACTATTTGGAATTGCTGAAAAGGCTGTGTGAAAAAGTTAGATGACCTGAACTTTTCACCAATTCATGGCTCTTGCATCACACAATGCACTGTCTGTGAGGGAGTTTTTAGCCAGTAAATAAATAACTGTATTGGAACACCCTCTCTACCCACCTGATCTGGCCCCCAGTGACTTCTTTCTTTAACTGAAGATAAAGGAAATATTGAAAGGAAGACATTTTGATGGCATTCAGGACATCAAGGGTAATACAATGACAGCTCTGATGGCCATTCCAGAACAAGAGTTCCAAAATTGCTTTGAAAGGTGACTAGGCACTGGCATTGGTGCATAGCTTCCCAAGGGGAGTACTTCGAAGGTGACTGTAGTGATATTCAGCAATGAGGTATGGAGCACTTTTTCTAAGTTGAGTTTGTGAACTTAATTGTCAGAAATAAACATATTTCTCCATTTTCTCTTGTAACTACTTTTAAAGATACACTATTTAAATGAAAAGATAATACTGAATTGTGGAATGTATAATATACAAAGATGTACTATACATGAACAACAGCATAAAGGGGAAGTAGTGAATGTTGTCAAGAATTGTGAGGGGGGTCTAAGGTTTTACTCTATTTGCAAATAAACAAGTTAGCCTGTCATGGTGTCAGGAGAGCTGGTAGAAGACAAGAACCTCGGGGGTAAGAGATGAACACAGTTTATTAAGCAATAGTAGCAGCCTGAGGATCACATTTTTGTGCTAATTCTCCAAGGCCCAATTTCCACAAGGCAATGTGAACAGGGCCAGGTAACACCTGGACACACAGTGGACTGACTGCAGTAAAGGAGAGCAAGTCTGAGTTTAGAGACCCC
>NW_017732252.1:657078-661569 GCF_001890085.2 Hipposideros armiger | reverse complement strand
CAACAGCTCGACCTGGAGCTGGGCTGCCGTGAGTCGCTGGTGATGGTGTAGGCTGCAGCCCCTGCTGCAGTGGGTTGCCCTGGGCTACTGTGTGAACAGCCAGCGTGAGCGGCCAGCAGCCGCTGTCCAGAGGCCGGCAACTGATCTGCCTCGCCTGGGGAAGAGCGCAGTGATGGTGCCAACTTGGGCCAGTGAGCAACGTCCTGCACAACTAGACTGAAGACCAAAACGACAGCAACTTGTCTGTTCCCCTTCCCCAATTCCCCAGTGCTGTTCCCATCCCCCCAATTCCCTAATAAAAATCTTAAAAAAAAAAAAAGTAATGCAGTAACATTTAAAAATCTAACATACCACTTTTAGGATGATTAGTACATACCTTTGGAAAATGGGCTGTTTTGGGCTTGGAGTCGAATTTTAACAACATCCAGGGGTGTCACTATGAAGATACATAAATTTCAATTAATAGGTGATACCTGTGAATTTAGAGATGTTTGTACAAAGAACACAAAATACACTGAATTATATTTTTCATCATTACTATATAATGGTAAGATTATTTATCTTAAAGTAGTTTGGAAAATAACATTCTAGTTTTTGCCCGTGAATTTTGTTTGAAGAGGCTTAATGAGGAGACAATGTAATCAGTTCTTTCACAAGCACTGAAGTGTCATTTGCAATATTTCTACAACTATAATTCCATTAACATTAAAACTAAAATACTAGTTCAAAAATCTATTTAAATATTTGAAAATAACTGTATTATAAGTAATCAAACAACATCAGTTTTCCTAATCTGTTAAATTCATCTATATCAGAGTCCAGAGTGCTAACCATTCACCTATATCAAATAAAAACTATAGGTAATGTAAATTTCAGTAAGCTAGCCATACATCATCTTTACTGCTAGGTGGTCTTCCATTTGGGACATCACAGCAACGGAGAATGGTTTTAAACTGCATGCTGTTTATTTTGTCCAAGTAGAAAAAAATGCCAAATAATAGTACTAAGAAAACTCCTCCTCATCTGAGAATGAGAAGGTCACACTGGATGATCTCTAGGGCCTTTACAACCCTAACCTCCTGACTGCAAGTAACATACTACATCCAAAAGCAATTAGTTTGTTTGTTCTAGTTATCTGCTATCTTATTTAAATAAACCAGCCAACTTAAAATCTTTAAAATGCTAAAATTATCACCTAACTATGTCATTTGGCTATATCTATAAGAAACTGACTATAAAAACACAGAAAAATGTGGTCCAGAGAAATTTAAGAAATTCACCATTAATGCAAACAAAGTGAAACAGAATCTGTATTTGTTGCTACTGTAAATTGCCCAAATTCTGTATTATTCATTATGCTGATAATTTATTTCATCTTCTTGCTTTCTATTTAAAAAAATGATGAGTCATAAAAGTTTAATACTGATAGAGACCACAAAGAACTCATGGTGTAAGCCCCTAATTTTACAGATAAAAAATGAAGCTCAGAGAGAAGAAAGACAATCCCAGAGTGCACTCACCCTGAGAATGACAAAGCAAGGACTAGAATTCAAGTCCCTTGATTCTCTATCTAGGATTCTTTTCATGTTATCATGTTGATGGAGGGGATAGTGTCATTTATGAAGGATGAATGATAATTTATCATTATTTTACAGATGGTAAAAGTCAAATGTATTCATTGATTCATTCAGTCACATAATCTACATAACATTATTTTACCCATTAGTGATGTCAATATAGCTCCAGTACAAGAGGCAAGCATTTGTTGAAGAGGTGTCACTTTGATAACCTGTGGTCCCCCTGCTTCAGGATCCATCTTTTTTAACTAATTGAAGAAAATCTGTTAAAGAAAAGCAAGATGTAAATAAAAGTTTAATGGAAAATGCCCTCAAAATTGACTTCTAAAAAATTAAACTATAAAAATAATATTAATATCAAAGCACATGTGTGACCACTATCAAAAGTAAATATGTATGTGCTTATACTACACAATTGTCATTAATAGAAGATGTTCTCTGATTTGCCAAAAATGGTTCTGTACTTCATTCAGCTAAGCTATGCGAGCAGCATCACATTTGTAAGACAGTTAATAGAGCATTAAGAAAATCGACCTGTCTGTGTAACAGAATGAAAGCAGCTGGCGAACAAGGCTCTGTGAATTGAGCTTCTTAAGAACTTCTCAGATACTATAATCTGGGACAGAGTTATCAGTAAATATAGCATTATTTTTATTGCACACCAGTAATTGTTACAAAGGTATAAAATAAAACTAAAAAACATAACCTCCATAAGAAGCATTATCTTAGAAAAACTGAATGAGAAAAGCAAACTGTACTCTTTCTAAAAAGTCAGTATAAAAATCACTTATAAACTTGCTATTCAAAAATAACCACTGGCAACATACGGGTGTCATTTTCCAAATGTCTATGTACACACAAAGACATAATATGCAAATGTTGTGTGTATATATACACACACGTGCATATGCAGATTACATCTCATCAATTAAACGTGTAAACATCACTATCTGTGTACATGAATCTTTTATTGAAAAACATAAATAGGTTAATACTGTTCATATTGTTTGGTAGCCAACTTTGACACTTAAAAATATAGACGTGAATAAATATAGACTTACATTATCATTTTTAATGCTTAAACAGGTTTTAGTTTTATTTATTTAACCATTCTCATATTGGTAGACAACTAGGTTACAGCCAGTTTTTCATTAGTTCATTCATTTCATACATTCTCATATAAATATCCTTAAACATGGATCTTTTTGTAGTCTTCCTACAAGTACTATAGGAGATTGCTGGACTACACTAAAATCTTGAGACAAAATGCTTTCCAGAAGGATTGAACCAATTTATACTTCCAATGGCAATATGAGTTCATATTAATCCATAACTTCACTAAACTCAATCACATTACATATCATTTTTTTCATTTGAAAGTAGGTTGCACACATCACGGCCCTTCATCCTACATACCTCAGAATATTCTCATATAATCACAGTACAATTATCAAATTGAGGAAACTTAATTTTGATAGTACTCTATAGTTCATACCCCAAGTTTATCAATTATCCCAATAATGACTTTATGAAAATGAATGGTAGTTTGTTTCTTTAGACTTTTATTATTAACNGCTGCTCTAGGGGAAAACACTATATCTTCCAAGGTTACTCACTATATGACCATCTGTGAAAGTATGGTTGGGAACCACCAGTCAGTACCTTGCTCACAAAATGTGCAGAAATGTGAAACACTTTTGGAGGATTGTATACCTAAAAATGGAACTACATGTGGAGGAATCAATGCAGTATTGTTATAACTCAAAACCCTGTATATAAAAATCTGTACATGAATGTATGCAGCTGCTTTATTCAAATTAGCCAAAAAGCAATAAAAAGGAACAAACTATTGATACATACAACTATTTACATGAATGTCCACATAATTATGCTAAGTGAAAAGTGCCAGTCCCAAAGTACTATATGCTATGATTCCATTTATAAAAAATTCTTGAAATTACAAAGTTATATAAATAGAGACTAAACTAGTAGTTGCCAGGAGTTAAGGAGCAGGTGAGTACACAAAGGAAATGTGTGTGACTATAAAAAGGGAACAGGAGGATCCTTGTGGTGAATTGTTCTGTGTCTTAACTGTAACAATGTCAATAGCCTGGTTGACATCATATATTGCACTTGTTTTATAAGATGTTACCATTTGGGGGAAACTGGGAAAAGTGTACATGGGATCTGTCTATATATTTTTCTTAAAGTTGCTTGTGATCTACAATTACCTCAAAATAAAAAGTTTAATTAAAAAAATGTACTCCCTTTTTTATTTTTACATAAAAAAGCACGGACAGATGAAAAGAAAGTTAACCAAGTTAAAAGCCAAAAAGTACTTCCCTTTTTCTGTTTCGGTATCTAGTTTTTAAATGCGGATAAGTGTGCTAACTGTACAATGAAATTTTACTCTCCTGCAATGCGGATAAGTGTGCTAACTGTACAATGAAATTTTACTCTCCTGCAATTTGGAAAATCTTTCATACATAACATTAAATAGAAAAATAGAAAATATACACTGTTTAGAAATAATATAATGTCCTTACCAGTGTTCCCCGGAAACATCCTGGCTTCTTATACCATGCTTTGTTGCCTTCCTCTTCACAAACACATAGATGATCCATAAGTCCATTACTATATACAAAACATTTTCCTGACAAAGAAGATTCCAACAGTCAAAAAGGAGTAAGGAGGAAGCTAGATTCTAAGTTTCCCTACAAGGATAATCCTGTTCTTACTTATGAGGCATAGAGCCAAATGTAAAACTCATCCTCTGACTTAATTAGTAGGTTCATAAAAGTGTTATATATACATATTTGTTTTCTACCTAGATCTCATCATATATAACTAAGTGAGGAAAAACTGTTTCTGCATGAGGATAAAGAGGCATCAATTTTTTTTAAACTGACAAAAA
>NW_017732252.1:646156-651173 GCF_001890085.2 Hipposideros armiger | reverse complement strand
TAGAGACAACCCAAATATCCATCAACAGGTGGTACATTTATTTACATTATTGAATACTACGCATCAATAAAAAGGAACTACTGATACATGTAGCAACATGGATGAATCATAAAAATAGTTATGCAAAATAATTCAGACCCAAAACATATAAATTATATGTTTCCATTTATAGGAAGCTGAAAAGAGGCAAAACACTCATGATAACAGCAATGAGAAGAGTGGGTTACCTCTGGTGGGAGAAGGGAGACTAGAACAAGGAATGAAATAACCTTCTGAGATGACGGAAATATTCTACATTTTGATTGGAGTGGTAATTACATACTTGTTAGAACTCATCAATCTGTACACTTAAAATGGGTGCACTGTATCATGCATGGATTAAGAGTATTACATTTTTTAAAATTTATTATGATGAGACTTCTATGGGGTCTTAGAGAAAACCAATCTCATTGGATGTAGCACATTGTAGGTACTCAATATATAGAAGGAAAGAAGGAAGTGGGATAGGTGGGTAGACTGTTTGATAGTCATGGCCAAATGTGTATTCTATACAACCCTAAAGGAACTGACAGTCTAGTTCAGGATCTATAGCCTCTGAACCAGTTCATTATCCTTAACAGCTCCGACAGGTGCCACAGCAGCCTCTGAATTATGCGGTCTTATGGGCATCCACTCTCAAAATTCTGAATCCTCCCGTCTTGCTTATTATTTGACCCTTCACATAGGTGTGTTCAAGGCCTGACATGCTATATTTTCCCTGGTTTCCCAGCCACCCTCACCTGGGACATGGACTTCAGTGCCACAGCCACTAACCAACTCTATCCTTTCATATGCTTAGCTTGCAAAACTAAGAACTTAACCTCAGGAAAACCTTAGGCCCTCCAACTCACCAGGTAATGAGACTGAAATGTGAAAATTAAATAATAAAAATAGCAACAGAACACATTTCAGAGGATAATATATTAATAGTTGGTAAATGAATCAAACAGGAATATTATTGAAGGTGCAAAATGAGCAGGCGGTAAAGGCTGAATGTAAGTTAGGCTTGCTATGAATAGGAAAAAGGAACAACTGCCAACCAGGTAGAGGGACTTAAGCAAAGGAAAGGAAACAGGAAAGTAATACCACAGAAGAGCAAATAAATCCATTTGTCTAGACTCTAGAATAAAAAAATGTATATTTGGATATGTGTGAGGTAGTCAGGAAAAGCTGATTAGGACTCATTTGATAATCACAAAAAGCTATTGGGTAGACTGAGCAGATAATACCTTCATTTAGAGGAGGAAACTGTAGTATAGAAAGATTAATACTTTCCCAAGGTCATAAAACTACTTAGAAAGAGCCAATACCGAATGAAATTCATTTCTCCTGATTTCTCCAAAGCTAAAATGTTGCTTTAGATTATGATTCTACTCAGTGTTCTCTTACTTTGCTTAATATAACTCTTTAACCCAACTCTCACCACTAATAATAACCCTGCCCCCATTCATTTCTTTTTGGATGTATACTTTTCACCTGAAGCACATTTCAAGCTATACTTTCACATAAATCTTATTCTCCTACCGATAGCCCTGATTATTGACAGGAGACGTAAGGAGGTTTCTATACTTTCGGGCCATAGATATATGACCAAGTTGTTCTTCCGGCGGCTACTAAAACATTTGCGTCCCAGTAATATTATTTTTAGAAATTAACCCTGGGTTACAGATTAGAAAGTTACTAACACTAGCCAATAAAACAGACTTGCTGCTTTTCATAGCTTGGCATTATCAGCTACAATGCAGTCAAGGGTGTGTCTAAGCATAGGGTTCAACTGTGTTGCTGTCCTTCCTTATACAGTAAATAAAGAAGATAATTCATCTTTCACTAGAACATAAAATGGGCTTCCAGTTTTTATTCTCTTCAAGAAAACCATGCTTACAGCTTTCCAAAGACCTACTCTTCCCCTCCTATCATTGTAATTTCCTACACTGACAGAGTTTTTTTGCAAGAGTACACTCAATCTGTTTCCACTTCAAGCTCATCTAGTATAGTCCTTACCTTAGCCACGTACTGAAGTCTCAGTAAGGAAACCAATGACATCTTAAACACCAGAATCAAAGGCCTATTCTTCAAGTCCTTAGCCTTTTTCAAGTCTTGAGGATGGAGGGGCTGGTGCAGTTTACCACAATGAAAGCACTTACTGGGTTCTCACTCTGTGCCAGGCACTGTACTAATTAAGCTTTCAAAAATAATTCACTTAATTCTCCCAACATCTGAGAAGTATTTATTACCCCTTTTCATAGATTAAAATCAAGGCTCAAAATGACCCAAAGCCATACAGTGAAGCTTGCATGATCCCAATGTTTGCAATTCTGTGACTTTTGACTAAGTTTTGTTCCCAGTTCTCTTCCTAATTCTGGCCTTTTCTCCATTCCTTTCATTATTTTCTCACCCTCTGCTCATCGCTACTTCTCTTATTTCACATGCTCTCTTGGGCAACTTCATTTCCTCCCAGAACTGTAACAGCATTCTATATTAGTGTTTCTATTATAAAAACTTTTTAAAGCTTTTTATACACATAAAAATCTTGTGCTCTTTCTGTAGTTTACATTTTGAAAGTGGGTTGTTTTTCCTAAACAGAAAATCTCATGTTGAATATGTGTTTACATCCTCTTGCCTCTCAAGGTCTGTAACCTTTTTATGCATCACCCCATGACTGAGAATCAGTGACGGGTCTGTGTGGTATCCCTCAAATCATTCTATCTTTCCTTTCTTCACCCACCCCCATATCTCTCCTGAGTTACAATTACCAACTGTCTAATAAAGATAGTTCCATTTTTCTCCCCAGGACCTTCAACCTAAAGCACAGTAAAACTCCCATTGCCGTAACCAAACCTGATCCACCTTTGTGTTTTCCATTTTGGCTAAAGGTATCACAATTCACCCTTGTCTATGCCTTTCAGATACCTATTTGCAAAAACAGTGTTCATGGCGCTAACTTCTCTGAACTACAAAATAAAAAAAACCGGTAGTGACGAGGACCTATTTTGGCCAGGAGTTAAGGAATGCAAGGTAGCACAAGATTAAATCCTCTTCCTTCTTGAGAAGGTTACAAGCAGAAACAAACCTAAACCATTTTTTTGTGGTGTTTTTTTTGTGTGTGAAGCGTTTTCCCATTCACAGAATTTTACAGATGAAAAACTGAGACTCAAAGGGATTAGGTAATTTAACCAAAGTCTTACAAGCTGGTAAATGGCCAGTCCAGACCAAAAACCTAGACTTGAGATTTCAAATTCCACTCTATTATTGTTGAAATAAACTTTTACACAATAAAACGAAAACAGGTCTGTGCAAAGAGATCAACGGAGAGGAACAGTCGAGTACCAAAGGGCACAAGGCGACCAGAACGCGCTCTAGGCGGAGGGCCTTCACGCTCGACCCTCGCTCCAACGCCTCTCGGCCGCTCTCNTTTTTTTTCTGTATGTCTTATATTTGTTTCATTTTACCCGTTATTACTGTCTTCTTTTAAATAGAATTTTCTCATATACCATTTTAATTCCCTTGTTTCTTGTTATATTTTTGAGTTATTTTCTTAGTTGTTGCCTGGGAGAATGCATAGTATCACCACTGTAAACTCCAGCATATGTTCAACACCTCAAAAAGAAACCTAACACCCATTAAGCAGTCATTCCCCATTTCCCCTAACCTCTGGCAACACAACGCTGAGAATACTCCAGAAGTCACCGAATTGTACACTTCAAAATGGTTAAAATGGTGAATTTAACATTATGTAAATTTCACCTCAATTTTTTAAAAAACTACATGTTATTTCAAAATGCATTTGCTGGTGGAGAGAAGACTGCATTGCTGTCCATGATGAAAAAGAGGAGTAGTGACTGAAAAAGATTCTATGTAGCAATATGCATTTCTCATCTGAAAAGAGAAACTAGGGGTTGACTAGATCAAGACTAATTAAGGATCCCAGAAAAAATGGCAATGGAAACAACAAAAATTATAAAAAAAATGTAAAGACAATAAATAAATTAATTAGATTCCTTTGAGTCAAATGCTGAGCCACCTCACTGATAGTGTCAAATTTAAGAATCTAGATTAGAGGTCTTGCTTTCTTCATTCTACCAAGACTGATTGTCTGTTCTTACACCTAATAGAAAAGATAAATACCTTGGTATTATCTACTAAAGACTAATTTTTTAAAAAGCACATGATATTTTCATAAAATTCAATGGGAACAATAAAGCATATTTTGTTTCTTCTCTGCCATTTTGCTTAGGCGCAAATCTTCAATAAGAACGTCAAAAATGTATAAACTTACTCATCAAATTATACAAACTTCCCAACCTATCTCATTATATAATACCCCTGGATGATCAAAAATCAAGATCAAAATATATGCAATGACTCTGCTATGTGGGGATAAATACAACTCTAGTAAAGAAAGAAATTTCAAAGATTGAAAGAAGCCACCTTGAGTGGATAATGGGAGAAGTCACATGAATTGTAATGAACACTAGAATAAGCATTTTACAGCAAAAAATGATAGTAATCCAACAGTGAAAATAATAACGTAAGCTTTATTTAATCTACATGCCAGGAGCTAAGCAAGATATTTCATCTCTCCCAATAAATTTCCCCTAAAATTTATTGTATGGTATTAAGCTTTACATAATGCCTCTTAAAAAGGCAACATTTATACTCTACTTGATGTGTATTATCACCTCATGGTACAATCCCATTAGAGAAAAATTTAGCAACTTATTGTAAAATTAAAGATGTAGTATTCTAAAACTAAAAACAAAACAATAAAACTACATGAAACTTGAGTTCACACCCAGTAAGTGACTGGGATGTGTAACAACTGGTCCGCTCACATATTGCTGGAAGGTAGGGTTAAAAACTTCAGTAGTTGGGACGATATGGATGGGCTTAAGAGACTATTATGTTAAGTGAAATAAGTCAGTCGGAGAAAGACAAATACCATATGATTTCACTTATATGTGGACTCTAAAAACTGAAT
>NW_017732252.1:631429-641536 GCF_001890085.2 Hipposideros armiger | reverse complement strand
ACGTGGGGGCGAGCGCGAGGCGGGGCGCGGCGCGCGGCGCGCGAGGGGGCGGAGCGCGCGTATCGGCGCCGCGGCCGCGTGACGCGTTTTCAAATCTTCAACCGCCGCAGTCCACTCGTTTGTGCTTTCCCCCTTCCTCCTCCGCGCCTTGAAGCCGGATCTGGCCCCGGAAACTCGGGAGTCAGACGCGGTATCTGTACGGCGTGGGTGTGGTAGTCCGCGGACGCGGAGAGGCGACTGGCCCTCAGCGGGCCTCGAGGAGTCGTGTTCTCCCGGCCGCCCGGCGCGACACCCTCTCCGGACCCAGCATGTAGGTGCCGGGCGGCTGCCATGAACTCCGGAGCCATGAGGATCCACAGCAAAGGACATTTCCAGGGTATGAATCCCCTTTAATTCTTCTCTCCCCTCGTGGTTCCACCATTGATTCTGTAGCGTTCTCCTTTTGGGTCCTTTTCTTTTCTGGCTTGTGCGTCCTCTCTGTGGCCTAAAGGAGGGACCGGTTCAGGGTTTTGCCTCAAAAAGGAAACGGATGCCGGCCTGGCCCCTCGCTCTCTCGACGCTTTTGCCGCGGCCGCCAAATTCCAGGTCCAGGTGGTGCGGTAGGTTGTTAAACTAGAAAACAATGTGCGGACCCGGGAACTCACCGGGGCCCCCCACAGATACTGCGACTCCGCTCCGGGCCCTCGGAGGCTGCCGCTGGACCCGCAATTTAAAAGCAGATGTGCTCATGGTTTTTCACTTCACGATTAAATTGGGTGATCGTGGGTGGGTTTTTGGCCTTATTCTTTTATATTCTCTCATAAAGTTGAGACAAAGTATTTGTATTTCAAACATACCATTGCTGTTTGCAACATTATAGACAGAAGCAGAGCAAACTTCCATGTTCAGTCACTTAATTTGATACAACATTCCAGCCTCTAAGTTTTCCTTTTTAATTTGTATATTATGTGAGTGTGTGTGTGCACATATAGTACATAAATAGTAATCTCCAACTTTTGAACAGTGTTCTAAAAATTAAATTTTAAAGCCGTTGTTGGATGGATCTCATGTCTGTTTTCAAAGGAAATAATGAAATGAACGGTGATTTGGTTCTTCAAATGGACCATTTGGTCCTTAATATATAGACAGTCTATGAAACTAAACCTTGAGCAGTGAGGAACCTTTGAGGATTAGGTCATTCTGGGTAACAGGTTTCTTGCTTTGCTGAGTGTTTAACATTTTTAAGCACAAGTTTGGAGTGTTCAACAGAATGGCAGATGCTCCAGAAATATTTATAGAGTAAACACCCCATGGAGTTTATGTCCCAAGAAGGAAAATCTTTCAATAAGTTTTTATATACATAAAACATAAATGTATAGATATTCCCTACAGATTCAACTATTGGCTGTGAACAATAATTATTTTACAATACAGCGTCTGTTAAAACATACTTGCCATTATCCTAAGTGGTACTACAAAGAAATACACTAAAATGTTAATGACTTAAATGGGTAGGATAAAGATTTTCCCCTCTGTGATATTAATGTATAAAGAAATATTTTAAAACAGTAAAATTTCTGTCTGTAGAAAACATGATGTAATTCTAAATTTTTTAAACAATAGGTGGAATCCAAGTCAAAAATGAAAAAAACAGACCATCTTTGAAATCTCTGAAAACTGATAACAAACCAGAAAAATCCAAATATAAGCCACTTTGGGGAAAAGTATTTTACATTGACTTACCTTCAGTCAGCATATCTGAAAAACTGCAGAAGGACATTAAGGATCTGGGAGGGGTAAGTCAAAACCATAGATGGACAAAAAGGAACTATTTGTAGCTAGTACTTTATAGTACGTAATTATTTAAATTTTTCATATTGTAAAACTTATATAAGCATCAAACTTAAAATTTTTATCAGTTGTATATCATTGATGAAAAACCATCTGTTTTATGTTTTAACTTTTTGTAGCCTGACAAAACTTTCAGGTTTCTGTGATTATTAGTTTAGCATCAAGTTCATAAAATGTGAGAAGTGAGACTCCCTTGTCCTGGTGGAACTGCTAAGTGCCTTCTCGTTGTAATGTTGAAATGCTTCCAGATAGCAAAAACTCCTGGATTATGACTATTGGACAAACTACATAAATTTGCCTGGATTAGCATAACAATCAGAATGTTATTTACAGAATAAGGAAAACCTAAAAGTTAAAATAGCTCTTGACTGAGTCTCAACTGAATGCATTTCATTAATGGAACAGAATTTTGGATTAGGAATATGGAAAACCCATTTCTTTCCTACATTGAGTAAATGATTAAGAATTAGAAAATTTGGATAATATTCTAAGGTTTTCTTAGGGTTAAGGTTAATATTAAGTAAATTTTAGCAACTGTACTTAAGACTTTATTAATTTATTTCCTAATTCTTCTTGTTTAAAAGGTTTTGCTGCAGTTTGAGTTTGTCAAGGTTAACATCTTTGAATAATTTGAACAGATCCAGTCATTCCTAGAATAGAAATTTGCAGAATGTAACAGGTTCTGCAGGTTTCTTGGAATTGTTTATTGTTGTGATATTTTACTTGTCTTTGAAAAGCCATTCTACTTTTTTGCTATTCATTTTCTTAAAACGTTGTCACATACCTGTCATAGTAGTAGCATGTATCATAATGACCATATGACTGCATTCCAAAAGGTCACATTTTGTAGGCCTGCCACCATACTGACTGTACCACTATCAGGAGTGTCTTAATGTGTTAGGGACCTTAGACTTTGAGTAAGTACGCCTTCGGTTTAAAAATTAAGTACTTAAAGGTCCAGAGAAGTTAAATGACTGGCCCATGGTAGAATTAGCCTCCTAATTCCCAGGCTAACATGCTACTGCACCACTCTGCCTTTAGCAATTAATGGCTACAAAAAAGCGATCTGGTACAGTTTTCAGCTTTCTCAAATATGATGAATAACCCATTTAACCCTTCTGATCTAAATCAGTGATTTTAGATTTGTATTTTTAGCAGTGGAATCCTTCAAATGAGATCACATTCAGAAGTCCAACGTGTAAAGCCAGTAAAAAGGATACTGCTCTACATAAAACAGTATAGAAGCTAGTGCAGGGACTTGCTTGCCTTGCCTCATTTTTCTCTCTCCTCCCCACATCAGTTCCTGAGGCACTTGCAAGAGGCAAATTTTGAATTAACTTATGCTTTAGATAATAGAGACTTTTTAGTTTTATACACTTCAAATTTTTATCTTAAAATTGTGTGAAGTAGACCAGTGAAAGTGAGGAGACTATTAAGGGTATAAGTTTACAGATTTTACCCAACCAAGCTGTTGCTTTTCAAGTGAATTTGATTTATTAACTTTATTCCTTAATTTCTCTTTTAAAAATTTTTTGATCAAATTTTGATCTCCTCCTTACACTATCTTTCCAATTAGTGTTCAGAGATGTCCTCATTTCTCTCTCTAGCGCATTATTTCTAGTGCTAAAAAAAGACTTTATGAAGATCTCCCAGTGAACCATAAAGGAACTTTGACTTCTAGACACTAATTGAAGAGTTTTATATTCAACTTTAAGAACTGTTTAGTTGAATAGCTATTATGCTTATTACTTAATTTTTAGGATTACTTAGGCCCTTTATTCTTTTGTAATTTATTTTAAGATTATTACCATTGTCCTTTTTTTAATTGTTCACTTTATGCATTTGTTTTCTCTAGTATTAATGAAAACATCTTAAAACCCCATTTTTCTGGAGAGTGCACCTCTGACAAATTCAACCACAGAGAGCACAGCAGTGACGTCCAACATAATGGGGATATATCTTTAATTGTGGCGAGGAAAGTAGCTGTTACAAAGGCATCCTAACAGGACATGGAGCCAGTCACATTTAGGTTCATGTCTAAACAGTTTGGACTAAAATAAGGCAGTTGGAAGAGAATAGAGCTAAGGGAGATACCTTGCCATATCATGAACTTGAAGACCGAGTTATTTGTTTGATGTTCATTGTGACTTTTAGTAATCAGAAAATAACAATAGCTAATAAATTGAAGACCACGATAAAACTAAGTCAACAGTACAGAGCATGGTATTAGGTGTTTTGGTAGATTCGAAAATGAATCTGATGTCTATTCTTCCCGCAGGTAGAGATGGCATGGGTATAATTAATTTTAATTCAACATAGAATGTCAAGAAGAGAGAGATTACTTTCAACTGAGAAATCTTGGAGGCTGTTGTGCAGACACAATTTAAACTCAGCTTTGAAGAATGGTTATGATTTGGGCATGTGGACATTTATTAAAAAACTACTCCACTGGTGTCTCCCATATGCCAGCACTATTTTAGATGCTGGGGATGCAAAAATAAGTAAGGTAGTTTAGTCCTCTACGAATTCTCAGTCCATGGGAACATCAGGCACCTAAATAAATAATTTACAATATACCATAGTCAGTGCTTTAAAAGAAATTATGTAGAAATTGCCATTAGAATATAGAGATAGAAATGATTAACTCTGCCTTTAGGAATCATAGCACATAGCAGAGATAAAATTTGAGCTTGAAAACCTAGTAGGAATATACCAGGAAGAAGGGGCAAACTAGAGGAAAGAACATATATTTAAGATATATGTCTGGTTTGTTTGAGCAACTAATATTATAATATGACTTGAACTTGGGATTTAGATAGGGGAAATGGCAAGAAACAATACATACTATATTGAAGCCAAATTATAATTGACACTTTATTCACAACCAAAGAGTTATAACTCCATCTATAGGAAATGGAAAACCAAAAGAAATGTGTGGTACTAGCATAAGGGCAAACATAGACCAATGCAACAGAATAGAGAGCCCAGAAATCAACCCTCACATATATGGTCAGTTGATTTTAAACAAGGTGCCAAGACCATTCAGTGGGGAAAGGACAATCTTTTCAACAACTGGGCCTAGGAAAACGATATCCACATGCAAAAGAACGAAGTTATACCATTACCCTACATCATATGCTAAAATTAATTAAAAATGGATCAAGAACCATTAAACCTAAGACCTGAAACTCTTAGAGGAATGTATAGGGAAAAATCTTCATGACATTGGATTTGGTGTTGATTCCTTGGATATGATGCCAAAAGCACAAGCAACAAATGAAAAAGTAAATGAACCGGACTTCACTATCAAGAGGGTGAAAAAACAACCTACACAGAATGAGAGAAAAACATATTTGCAAATCATATATCTGATAAGGAATTAGTATCCAAGATTCATAAAGAACTCCTATAACTCAACAACAAAAAATAACCTGATTAAAAAATGAGCAAAAGACTTGAATGATGGACATTTCTCCAAAGATCTGTAAATTGCCAACTAGCACATGAAAAGATGCTCAACATCACTTATTATTAGGGAAATACAAATCACAACCACATGAGATACCACCTCACATCCTTTAGTATAGTCAATATCAAAAAATAAGTGTTGGTGAGGGTGTGGGGAAACTGGAACCCATGTGCACTATTGGTGAGATTGTAAATTGGTGCAATTGCCATGGTAAACAGCATGATCATTCCTCGAAAAATTATTAATAAAAATAGAATTACCATAAGATCAAGCAATTCTACTTCTGGGTACATACCTAAAAGAATTGAAAGCAGGGTCTTGAAGAGAGATTTGTATACCCATGTTCATAGCATTATTCACAATATCCAAAAGATGGAAGCAACCCAAATGTTATTAACAAATGGATAACAAAATGTGGTACATACATACAATGGAATATCATTCAGCCTTGAAAGGAATGAAATTCTGACCCATCGTACAATATGGGTGAACCTTGAAAACTGTACTATATGAAATAAGCCAGACACAAAAGGACAAACTATAGGATTCCACTTATATGAGGTACCTAGAATAGTCAAATTCATAGAAACAGAAAATAGAATAGATATTAAAAGGGGCAGGGGAGAGGGGAGAATGAGAAATTAATGTGTACAGAGTTTCAGCTTGGAATGATGAAAAAGTTCTGGAAATAGATAGTGGTGATGGTTGTACAACATTATGAATATACGAGTATTTATTGCCACTGAATTGTACACCTAAAAATGGTTAAAATGGTAAATTTTATGTTATATTATCCCAATTTAAAAACCATGTAGGAAATGGGACTTCTCTTGAAAAAATGGAACCTCTGGCAGTGCTAGGGCCACATATTGATGAAAACGAAGGAAGTATTTGATGTGTAAATTGTTCGTGTATATTCCTGCTGGCCTTTGTAGGCATTTGAGTTTGTGATTCCTGGATTAAATAAATGTGGATACTTTATTTACTGGTTAATGAAAATGTTGCTTAGAAGGAAAAAAAGAAAAAAGGAAGTAGTGGTTTGTATTTAACCAAGGCGGCCACTGGTCTTAGCAAATTCTGCTTATTGCTTAGATGAGATTAACTCATCTGTTAATTGCTTTGCTTTTATTTATTATCCCCATTCATAATGTGAGGCCCCGTAGAAATTAGAACTGTTTAAAATATTTTAGAAGTCTTTGATTTATGCAAATAGTTAATGATTAATAGTACTTATTTCTACTTAGTTTAATTTTCCTGCTTGTGGATGGGAGTGATCTTCAATAATATTGACTTTGGTACATGTACTTATAAATTCAGGCACTTAAAGTAGTGGTTTACAAACATTTTAGTAGGGAAATTCTCTTCAGTCTTACAATCTTAAGGGTAAGGATTCCCTCCTTCCCGTTAGTTGAAATCTTATGGGAAGATGTTATAACTATGACTGAACTGTGCTGTTCAACACGATAGCCATTAGCTTTATATGGTTATTTTAAGTTTAAGGTAATTAGAATTAAAGAAAATTTAAAATTCAGTTGCTTAATCACATTAGTTACATTTCAAGTACTCATTAACCACAGGTGGCAAGTTGTTATCATATTGGGCAATGCTGATAAAGAACATTTCCATCATTGCAGTAAGTTCTACTGCACAGTACTGATTTAAAGTATGGGTTTGAATCAGAATACCTGTGTTCAAATTCTGTTACTACTGTTGTAACCTCAAGTAAGTCACTTTACTTCTCTTTAATTTTCTTCTCCACAAAATGTGGATAATTATTACCATGGGGTTGTTAATGTGTATTAAGATAATTAGGATATATATAAAACACTTGAAAAATAGTATCTGGTACATGCTCTTGTGTTGTTATTGGAATTCCCATAGTACTTCCTCAGAGCTCTAGGTTCAGAAGAATACGGTATAAAAACTACAAATTTACAAAATATTAAAATGCCTCAAATTGGCATTTTACTTGAGCTTAGCATATGAAGCAGTTTGTGGTTTGTGACTTACTTAAAAATACTTTGTTTTCCTTTAGCGGGTTGAAGAATTTCTCAGCAAAGATATTAGTTATCTTATTTCCAATAAAAAGGAAGCTAAATTTGCACAAACCTTTGGCCGAATTTCTCCTGCACCAAGTCCAGAATCTCCATATAATGCAGAAACCACTTCACCTCATCCCAGCCATGATGGAAGTTCATTTAAGTCTCCAGATTCAGTAAGTCTCTTAAATATTCTTTGAGATTCTCAGAGAGTCTGTAGCCTGAGGATCGCATGATTTTCAAGGTCAGGCTAACAGCAGAATTCACTTAGGTAGAACAATATCTACGTTGTGGCTTTCCAGTCCTTAAGAAGGTTGGAAAGGTGGTTTTTCTCCTAATGATACTTGTGTACTCTGATTCCTAAAATATACCCTTGCAGTTAGGGATGGCTTTTATTTTTTAGAGTAATTTACAACTAAAAAGTAACAATGGATCATTATTTTAAAGAAAAAATGGAGGGCCGGCCAAGTGGCGTGTTGGTTAAGAGCTGGCTTGGGATGCCAGCTCTGTGTAGCAGGGCTCCGGTTTGGATCCCACATGAGGGCCAGTGACACTGCCCTCTACAGCTAAGATGCTGAACAACAGCTCAACCTGGAGCTGGGATGCTGTGTCGTTGGCAATGGCATAGGCTGCAGCCCCTGCTGCAGTGGGCTGCCATAAGCTACTGTGTGTGGCCGGCAGCCAGTGTGAATGGCCAGCAGCTGGTGTGAGCTGCCAAGAGCCGCTGTGAGCGGCCGTCCAGAGGCCGGTGAGCGACTGCCTCACCCGGGAAGAGCGCAATGATAATACCAACATGGGCCAGTGAAGCGGCGTCCTCCACAACTAGACTGAAGAACCAAAGAACAGCAACTTGTCTTCCCCGATTCCCCAACACTGTTCCCCTCTCCCAATTCCCCAATAAAATCTTTTTTAAAAAAAAGAAAACATGGAAACCTTTTTTGTTTGTTTCAGAGCAGGATTTAAGGAAGTGTGGATAGAGGCCTAATCCAACCTGTTGCTTATTTTTTATAGCCTACACGCTAAGCATGGTTTTTACATTTTCAAATGATTGGGGTAATCAAAAGAATATCTTGTGACAAGTGGAAATTGTATGAAATTCATATTTCATTGTCCATAAGTATTATTTTATTGGCACATAGCCATAAGCCATTTGTTTATGTATTGATTGGCTGCTTTCTGATGTAAAGGCAGAATTGGATAGTTACCACAGAGACGACATGGCCTGCAGAGCCTAAAACATATAATATCTGGCCCTTCACAGAAAAAGTTTGCCAACCCTTGGTCTAGAATTACTGACATCATATCCCTACCACTCCATTGCCAATAAGTTGGAAGACTCAGTGAAGGATAAATTAAATTGATTTGATGGGGTGTGAAGAGGGGAAGAGATTGAAAAATAAAAAATATCATTTTTTGATTGAGATACAATTACATGATTTTTAAGTATCCTCAGTTTATCTACTGTAGCCATTTGGAAAGCAGGAAAATTGTCAGGGGAAACAAAAGAAATGAGTTATATAAGCGGTATCACTTGAAAAAAGACACATAAATATGTAGAAGAAAAAAGTCAAAAGTAGAGTAGACCAAGGAAGACTTATTCTTTTAGTTAATGCTTTATTGGAAGAAAGGAATAGATTATGCACCAGTGACTAATTCCAAATTAATTGTTGCTCAGCATTTTAACTTCCTAGTGTTTTATTTAAAAAGTGAAATAGCATGTAAAAACTATATATATTTTATTCATATTCTTAGATCTTCAGTTTAAAGGCAAACTAAGATGTAACTTACTATTTAATTATAGACAATTTCAGAGGAACCTAGCTATTTTATTTTCCATATTGAATAGAATTTACTACAAAACTGACCCTAGGGTGTTGTTCAACTGAAATTAGTTACTTCACCTAAAAAAGATAAACTTCTTAATAGGACAGCTTATTACACAGACCCTAAGAACATTACTTTTTACCATACATTTGTTTTGGTGATAGTCATTAAGACTTGAACAAATAAATGTTATCTATTTTAAATTTCATATTTATATTAAAATGTATAAATTTTTTGGATTTACTTTAGCTACTTTATCTTTTTAACCTTTTTCAAAGAGGAACTATGTTATAACTTTTTAATGTTTAACCATTTTCTGGTCTTTTATAGGTGTGTTTAAGCAGAGGAAAATTATTAGTTGAAAAAGCTATCAAGGACCATGTAAGTAAGAATTTAAAATTTTCACAGTATATTCTGTTATTAAAAACACAAGTGGAAAATAGAGATGTTCTTGAAATCTTTGTTTCCTCATTTCTAATAGGAAAAGCCTAAATATCAGCATGTATCTCAGTTTTCAAAGATCATAATCTATAGTACTTTTCATGAAGAAACATCTCCATCTTGTGGCCTTTTTAAATATTACTGGACACTTCTGAAACATCTAGCATCTTTGTATTTTTAAATGGAATAATTTATTGAAACTATTAACTGTAAGGCTACACTGTGCAGTAATTGTCAAGAATGTGGGAATATATTAAGCAGGGTTGATTTTTGAAATTCCAAAAGAAAAAACTGATGTCCTTATTGCTGTTGTAACTGTAGGTTCTGTTCTGAATAACAACCTTAGTGACATTAAGCTTCAGATTATTTTTAAATTAAGCTCATTTAAAATTGTAATTTCCTAGAAAAAACTATCAAACTTTTTTTTTTTACAGGATTTTATTCCTTCAAATAGTATATTATCAAATGCCTTATCTTGGGGAGTAAAAATTCTTCATATTGATG
>NW_017732252.1:573661-631039 GCF_001890085.2 Hipposideros armiger | reverse complement strand
GACATTAGACACTACATTGAACAAAAGAAAAACGAATTGTATTTACTCAAGAAATCAAGCACTTCTGTAAGAGATGTGGTATGTTATTTTCCTTAATTTTTAATTAAAGAAAATGATCAAGTTTGGTTTTTGTTTGCGTATCTGTAGGTTTTTCTTGCCAAGTAGAAAATATTATTGCCAGAATATCCTAGGGGTAAGGTAAGCCTGTGTACTGTATGCATGTTTCTGTTATTTCATTAAATTGTTGTGTATCATTTAACTTCAGGATTTATTCATGAGATAAAAGTTTTTCTTGGGATGGTAGCATAGTTTTGTTTTTTCTCTTTGCTTGCTGTTGCTTTTAACAGATACTGTTATTCATTCTGAAGGAAAACATCACAGTTATCCTACTGCATGAGAAGTTCTTAATCTGAATAATGTATTTCTTTGGGAAAATAAACAGAAAATACACTCATTTTTCAACTGTTCTAGATGGTGGTATAGCAGAATATTGTATAGTATGACTATTGGGCTTAACCTCAAAATATTTGTTAAACAAGTACATTGGCTATTACACCCTATTAGACCTAATGTTGCCATATCTTCAGCTGCTTCCTTTTTACTAGCTTCCTCTTTGAAGCCTGAATACATAATCAGTCCTCTTCCATCTTTTTTTTTTTTTTAAGATTTTTATTGGGGGATTGGGGGGATGGGAACAGCGCTGGGGAATTGGGGAAGGGGGAACAGACAAATTGCTGTCATTTACGGTCTTCAGTCTAGTTGTGGAGGACGTTGCTTCACTGGCCCAAGTTGGCACCATCATTGCACTCTTCCTGGGCAAGGCAGATCAGTCGACGGCTTCTGGACGGCTGCTCACTGCAGCTGCTGGCCGCTCACGCTGGCTGCTGGCTACACACGGTAGCCCATGGCAACCCACCGCCACAGGGACTGCAGCCTACGTCATCGCCGGCGACTCAGCAGCCCAGCTCCAGGTTGAGCTGTTGTTCAGCATCTTAGCTGTGGAGGGCAGTGTCACTGGCCCTCATATGTGGGATCCGAACCGGGGCCCTCTGGCATCCCAAGCCAGTTCTTAACCATCGCGCCACTCGGCCGGCCCCCTCTTCCATCTTTTGAAACAAATACAGTGAAACCTTCCTTGATCTCATGTCCCTACTTAACTACTGTCCAGTCTTCTCAAATCTCCGTGTTTATACTTTGCATTCACTCTTCAACCTATAAGGTGTAAAACCACTGACCAAATGCCACATCAGATTAACGCTTTTTAAAGCCAGTCATGTTGGTTCTCTAAGCTATTGTCCATTTCCTCCTCAAACTACTTATTTTCTTCTGGAACTTCTCTCATCTCTTACCTTTGTCTTTGCCATGGTTTTCATCTCTAAGAGCATTCTTTTACAGTCTGTTTTTTCTTCAATCCTTAAATGACTATAATGTAAAAGGAAAGTAAATGTTATAGAAGGTCATATAAAGATAATGTCATAAGTAGGATGGTTTGTTTTAGAAATTTTCTGTATTCTAAAACAACTTTGATCAGTGAGTATTAGAATGACAGGAAATGAAGTTAGAAAAATTAGCAAGTTCAGATAATATAAAGGAAACTACATTATAAAGGAGTTAAATTGTATCTTGAAGGGTTTGGAAAATTAATGAGAGATTATTAATAGGCGAGTAACTGGTTGGATGGCAATTTGGAAAGATCCTCTGGTTGTCAGTAAAGAATATTTGCTGGCGAGACTAGACTCTTAATTTTCAGTAAGAAACATATTTGCATCATGACTACCGGATATATGCATGTTAAATACATTCTTAAAGTCTTTGTGAACTTCACATTTTTAATAAATTCTTAATTTATATAAGATTTGAATACTTTTCAGAAAGCAACAGATAATTTACTTAGTATTTAAATAAAACTACTAGTACTTTATTTGTTTGGCTCTCTTATTTATAAGCAAAAAAAAATTCCAATCGGCTATTCCCAAATTTTTGCAAAATGATGAGTGGATAGTCTTTTATTGAAATATGCTAATGTACTTTGTAGATTGTTTGGATTGTATATAGAAAGAAATGTATGAAACTTTAAACTCAAAAGGACATTTATGAATATATACCACAACTTTATCCAGTCACTTGGGTGGTGAACACACAATGTGATGTATACCGTATTTCCCCTTGTATAAGACACACCTTAATTTTGGGGCCCAAAATTTGAAAAAAAAATGTATTAAAGTTATTAAACTCAAGTTTTATTCATCATAAAATTCATACAACTCCTCATCACTGTCAAAATTCCCAACCATTAGCTTGTCCTCATCTGTGTCTGATGACAAATCACTCTTCATATATTGCCTCGTCCTCAGTTCCATCTACGGCATTTGAAATCTACAACCACTGTATAAGATGCACCCAGTTTTTAGACCCCAAATATTTCAAAAAAGGGTGCGTCTTATATATACATGGGGAAACATGGTAGATGATGTATTACAGAATTGTACACCTGAAACCTATGTAACTTTACTAACAGTTGTCACCCCAGTAAACTTTAATTTAGAAAAAAAATAGGACATTTATGGACTCTGAATACACACACACACACACACACACACACACACACACACACACAAGTCTACACACACTCATATATATCTGTGACAAATTTCATGAAACTATTTAATTCTTAATGTGATTCATGCCAGTATTTTTATAGTATTCTCTTTTGTTTTAAAAAACTGATTACAACTCTCTAAATTGATTTTACAGCCTGCTAACAGGTCACAGTCCATAGTTTAAAAAGTATTCTGAGATGCTATGTCAGTAATCAGAAATGTTGAAGGCCTCCTTAAGGTAGTAAGGGCAGGGGAGGGGAAGATTTGAAAGATATCTTTTAACAGGTTTCAGTGCCTAACCAGTGTGTTGAATCTGATATAAGCTCCGTGAGGGTTCAGATCATTTCTTATATTTTTCAACACTGGGTTTTGTTTACACAAGTAACCCCCATTATCCATTCAATATTCAACAAATACTCAGTGCCTATTGTGTGCCTGGCACTAGGGAAACAATAAAAAGCGATGACAAATAGCTGTGAAAAAAGATCTTACTTTTCTCCCCAAACAAAGAGGAGATAGGAATACCAAATACTTCTATAATCCAGGATATGTAATTGGTCAACTTAATTTCCAGTACTTGAAATTTTTTTTGTATGTGAGGAAAAAAATGCTTCTGAAATATTTTTGGTTTGCCAAGTAGTAAAAAATAAAACTTTTTAAGAAAGATACATTTATGAGTCTTGAATGGACATATATAAATCTTATGAACACTAAATGTGAATTTTAACATTAATTACATTCTCAAATACTGTTGTTAGATTGTAGGTTGGATAAATGTATTTTGCTCCACTACTTTTTAAAAGTGCTTTGAGGTTTTTTTTTCTCTCTGTTTACCTGAAATTTATTTTGTTGAGGATTTTTTGCATATGTGTGCATGAGGAATACTGGTCGTCTTTTTTTTTTTTTGATGCCTTTGGTTTTAGTGTCAGGGTAATAATGCGGCCCTCATAAAATGCTCGCATGCATTTCCACTTTTAATTTCTAGACATGTTTTTGTAGAATCAGTTTTACTTCTTAAATGTTTGGTAGAATTTACCAGTGAGGTTATATGGGCCTGGAATTTTCTTTGTTGGAAAATTCTCAAATATGAATTCAGTTTCTTCATTATTAGAGGAAGCTCAGGTTGTTTATTTCTTCTTGAGTGTATTTTGGTAGTTTGTATTTTACAAGGAATTTGTACATTTTGTCTAAATTGTCAAATTGATGGCAGAAGTGTTTGTAAGTATTGAAGTTGCCAAATATAATTGTGGATTTATTTGTGTATTTTTCCTTCCAGTTCTATGATAGCTTCTGATGAATGTATTTTGAACCTTGTTAGGTGTGTGCACGTCTAATATTTTTATGTCTTCTTAGTGAATTGACCTTTTTATCATTATAATATCCTTTCTGTCCCTGTTAGTATCCCTTGTTTGGAAGTTTGCTCTGTCTGATATAATATAGTCACTCCAGTTTCCTTTTCATCCGTGTTTGCATGATGTATCTTTTTGATTCCTTTTACATTTAACATATCTGTATCTTTATAGGAAAAGTTGTCTTTTTATCAAATCTGGCAGTCTCCTTTAATTAGTATGTTTTAGTGATTTATGCTTAATGTAATCATTGATGTCATTGAATTTAGGCCTGCCCATGTGCTAATAGTTTTATGTTGATGCTCTCTATATTTTCCTCTGTTTCTCCCTTTCCTGCCACCTTTCAAATGATTTGAAGATTTTTATCTATTGGCTTTTGACTGTATTTCTTTTTTGTTTTGTTTTAGTGGTTGCTACAGGATTTAAAATATACATATGTAACCTTTCACAGTCTATTTAGAATTAATATTTTATCTATTTCTAATAAAATGTAGAAGCCCTAAAACTTTTTGAGCCTTTTACCCCCTCCCAACAATCTTTATGGTATAGTTATTTTTATTACATCTGCATATATTAAAAAAATCCACCACACAATGTTATCCTTTTTGCTTGAAAAAAATCATGTTTTAAAGAGCATAAGAGGAGAAAAATAGTTACCCAAATGTTTATCCTTCCTTTTGCTCTTTCTTTATCCCTGAAAGCCCAAAGGTTTCCCTCTGATAACTATTTTCTTTTAGCCTGAAGAACTCCCTTTAGCATTTTTAAAGAGCAGGTTTATTGGCAGTGGATTCTGGTACTTTTACTCCATGTGAGAATCTTTATTTCACCTTCTTTCTAGCAAGATATTTTCACTGGATAAAGAATTAGGAATCAAAAATTCTTTATTTCAGCACTTTACGATTATTCTACAATTAATTGTATTCTGACTTACATGGATCCTGATGAGAAATCTGCAGTCATTCGAATTATTGTTCTTTTGTGTGATTTTCATTTTTGTCTATGCTTTCAAGATTTTTTCTTTATCTTTGGTTTTCAGCAGTTCAGTTGTAATAGGATCAGGCATGGTTTACTTTGAGATTGTTGTTTGATGTTCACTGAGCTTCTTGAATCTAAATTTATGTTTGGAAAATTTCAGTTCCTTGTTAAAAAATTTTTTCTTCATCTTTCTCTCTTCCTACAATTCTAGTAACACTGTTAGACCTTTTTATATTAATTATAGTTAAAATATAAGGTGCTTGTTGGTTTCCTGAGGCTGTGTTCATTTTATCACTGTTCATCTAATTGAAGATTTTTATTCATTTTGCTTCAAGTTCACTAACACTTCATTCTGTGAAGCGAAATTCAGTGAATTCTATATTTGTCAGTTCTACAATTTCCATTTGATTCTTTTTTATGGTTTGTTCTCTGCTGAGAACATGTATCTTTCCACTCATTTTAAGTATGTTTACCTTTACAGTAAAGTCTTTTTTCTTATAATTCTGGCATTAGAAACATCTTGGGGGTGGCAACTGATTGTCCTTTTCCCCTCAAGAATTGATTGTTTTCCTGGTTCTTAATATGTCAAATAATTTTTGACTGTATAATAGACATTTTAATGTTCTGTTGTATAGACTTCAGATGTATTATAATACAGTGAAGAACGCTGATTTTGTTGTCGCTGTCGTTTTACTAGGTGATCATCCAGTTTTGTTCAAACTATCAGTTCTGTCTCAGTTCAGTTCCTGTAGGTGGCGGTTCTAATCTCAGTTTCACTTTTCAAAGTCTTGTATGCAGCTTTCTGTTCTGCACGTGCATCACTTGTAGGTTAGTCCAAGACTTGGTTAGTGGTTTAAATCTGAGCTCCATTTTCAAAGCCTTTGCTGTGCTGATTTGGGTCTGCCCTTACTTGGCATATGCAGCTTAGAGTTAAGCCTGGTTCCTAGGTGGCTTATACAGGGAACTAGGGATCCCCTTCTTTAGCTTGCTGCTCTCTGCAGTTTCTCCTTCACTCTCTAGTCTGCAATGGACCTTTTCCTAGTTCATCTGGTCCTAAAGTCAAGGGTTTCTCAGTTTTAGCTGCCTGTGCACTTTTACAACTGTGGTTTCATAACTGGGGCCCACCCTCAGGGCAAAACTGTAGGAGAAGAGAAAGAAGAAATAATACAGAGAGTCTCTTTTACTCTTTGAGCTGCAAGAGCCTCTTCCTGGTTTTTTCTAGCCAGAAAGACGGGGTTTGTATAACAGTTTTAACCGTAGACTCTGATGTTGCTGCCAACTCCATGACTCTAGGCCCATCCTTAAGGCAACATTGCAAGAGAAAAGATGGGATCCCCTTAAAGGTAGCCTCCAAGTTTTTACTTTCCACAATATGCCTGCTTTTGTTTACTTTTCAGTCTGCAAGTAGTTGCTTGTTGTATTTTGTCCAGAGGTTTTAGTTGTAATCAGTGGGATTGATTAACCATATTGAATGTATTCCATCTTGACTGTAATTGACAGACTGTAATACATTTTTAATAATTCTTTCGTTCAGTTTATCACAAAGGTTTTGCTAAGGAAGGGCATAAAAATAACTTATATGACTATTTTTAGATTATTTCATTAACTATACCTTTTCTTTATTGGTTGTTCTGTGAAGACAAGAACAATTATAGCTCGAATGGAAGGCACTAGTTGCGTGTATTGTAAAGAGAGCTTGTATTACTTTATTCCATTCCAGTGGTTGAGATCTTTAATTCTTAAATGATTGTCTTCTTTCACATCTTTGGTTGCGTTGATTGTAAAGGGCAAGTTTTTCTGTTGTTTTTTTTTTCCCCAAAACACCACAATAATCAGCCTTCTTTTATATGATTCTTTCCCTATGTGATTTTTTTTTTTCTTGAGGAATTTGAGCACAACTGCAGTTGCTATTTTCGCTATGCTTTCAAACCCAGTATTTTCACTATATCTATTTTATTTTTAGGGGAAAAGAGTAGGTATTGGCACACAGAAAGCAAGAAGTAAGTATTTTGATATCCTTAAATGTGTTTGGTTTACTTTAGAAAATAGAACATATCATTTAAAAACCCCCTTGACTCGCTGCTGCTCAGCCTGTTGGGGCAGAATCTGGGGCCCCGCGAAGGCAGCAGTTGTAGCTTGGGATGAAGGCCGAGGCCCCTCCAGGCCCAGAACACCCTACACAGTGCCAGCTTTTGTTCCCAGTTTGGAGACCCTGACACACCCACTTTCCCACCTGGGCTCTTCATGCTCCCTGGTTGCCTGGCAAGGTGAAGCCCAAACTGATGTATCAGGAGCTGAAGGTGCCTGCTGAGAAGCCTGCCAATGAGCTGCCCATGAATGAGATTGAGGCATGGAAGGCTGCAGAGAAGAAAGCCCGCTGGGTCCTGCTGGTCCTCATCCTGGCGGTTTTGGGTTTTGGTGCCCTGATGACTCAGCTGTTCTTATGGGAATATGGTGACTTGCATCTCTTTGGGCCCAACCAACGCCCAGCCCCCTGCTATGACCCCTGCAGAGAGCATTCCTGAGGGCCTGGACTTCCCCAATGCCTCCACGGGCAACCCCTCTACCAGCCAGGCCTGGCTGGGCCTGCTCGCTGGGGCCCACAGCAGCCTAGACATCGCCTCCTTCTACTGGACCCTCACCAGCAATGACACCCACACTCAAGAGCCCTCTGCCCAGCAGGATGAGGAGGTCCTCCGACAGCTACAGACCCTGGCACCTTGAGGTGTGAAGGTCCGCATTGCTGTGAGCAAGCCCAGCAGACCTCAGCCCCAGGCAGACCTGCAGACCCTGTTGCATAGTGGTGCCGAGGTCCGCATGGTGGACATGCAGAGGCTGACCCATGGTGTCCTGCACACAAAGTTCTGGGTGGTGGACCAGACCCACTTCTACATCAGCAGTGCCAACATGGACTGGTGCTCCCTGACCCAGGTCAAGGAGCTGGGTGTGGTCATGTACAACTGCAGCTGCTTAGCTCGAGACCTGACCAAGATCTTTGAGGCCTACTGGTACCTGGGCCAGGCGGGCAGCTCCATCCCGTCACCCTGGCCCCGGCCCTATGACACCCACTACAATCCAAAGGCACCAATGGAGATCTGCCTCAACGGAACCCCTGCTCTGGCTTACCTGGCAAGTGCGCCCCCACCACTGTGTCCAAGTAGCCACACCCCAGACTTGAAGGCCCTGCTAAATGTGGTGGACAGTGCCCAGAGTTTCATCTACATTGCAGTCATGAACTACCTGCCCACCATGGAGTTCTCCCACCCACACAGGTTCTGGCCTGCTATTGACGATGGGCTGCGGCGGGCAGCCTATGAGCGGGGCATCAAGGTGTGTCTGCTGATCACCTGCTGGGGACACTCTGAGCCATCCATGTGGGCCTTCCTGCTCTCCCTGGCTGCCCTGCATGTCAACCACACCCACTCTGACATCCAAGTGAAACTCTTTGTGGTCCCTGCAGACGAGGCCCAGGCCTGAATCCCATATGCCCGCGTTAACCACAAGTACATGGTGACCGAACGTGCCACCTACATCAGAACGTCCAACTGGTTGGCAGCTACTTCATGGAGACAGAGGGCACCTCACTGCTGGTGACACAGAATGGGCATGGCGGCCTGCGGAATCAGCTGGAGGCTGTTTTCCTGAGGGACTGGGACTCCCCTTATAGCCATGACCTCAACACAGCAGCTGACAGCGTGGGCAATGCCTGTTGCCTGCTCTGAGGCCTTGCCCAGAGGACAGGCCTCGGCCTGTAAGGCCCCCACAGACCCAGGTGTCCTGGGTTCCGGTCCCTGTCCCCGTGCCCCCGCTTCTGTCTGTGCCATTGTGGCTCCACAGGCCCCCCCTGCTCTCCCACCTCTACCTCTGCCCCCACTGGCCTGACGCTGAGGCCCCAGGACCCAGCCGAGCTGGGGGAGGGATCAGCCCCCCAAAGAAGTGGGAGTGCATGCTGGGCCCCGTGGCCCACCCCCTTCCCAGGGCAAAGAGGGCCCAAGGTCATAATAAGAAGTAAATAACATGTCTGTAAAAAAAAAAAAAAAATCCCCTTAAAAATCATGTAAACAACCCTTTAAATGCCTTTTTCAGTAGTTCCTATTCTTTTTTTAGAACATGGGCCCCTGTGGAAATCTGATGAAGCCTTTGAACCACTTCTCAGAATAATATTTTTTTAAACATTTAAAAAAAATTATTAGATTCCTAAGAAACTCAATTGGAATTCAGTTATCAGAATATTTTTAATGAAATACTGATATACTTTTATTACATATTAAAATCAAGTTCTTACAGTGATTCTAATTATTACTGTAATTTTGATGTGATGAGCATAAATGATGCTTTGAGATATCTATAATAATGAATGTGATATCAAAATATCTTTCAATTGTTATCAAAATCATAGGCTCTGGTAATGCTACTGTGATCCTGTTGCGAATGTGCATAATTGAAGGAAATGTTCAATTTCAGTTAGAGATTAGTGAAAATAAAAGTTGAATTCTTTTTCCTTTTTTAGCTCTTGATCCTTCTGAATTCTCTTCATAGATCCTTTGAAGGATCTGTTTAATTTAAGAATTTCAGAATATAGACAGAGTTTCTGTTATTTTGGAGTAGGGTGATATTGTAAAATTCCTTTCCTGACGCTTAAAACTTCTCCTTGAAATAAAATGGATAATAAATACATATTTGGGTTTTTTTTAGCCAGAGTAGTTTTGTTTAAAAAAAAGTCCTGGATGTGTAAATATCTAATATCATGTTTTGTATGTTCTAAAGCAGGTAGACTCAAAAAGCCATTTGTAAAGGTGGAAGATGCGAGCCAGTAAGTATCCATGTTTAAGCTCTATGATACAATATTGAAAGAGAAAAATTAACTAAGGTGTCTCCATTAATACTGTTATACTGATAGGCATATGGCACAAGTTACAGAATGTAGCATTAATTAATTTGTGTTCCAATACTGAGTTTATTTTTAGTATGTTGTAAATAATAATTCCTTGAAATATCTAGTGTAGAACAATCATGAGACCAACTCATTTTTTTAAAATATTTCAGATAACTATTGTCTGGGTAAATGCAGTACCATATAGTTTATAACTACTATTTGATTATTTCCACATTTCTGAAAAATAAATTATTAGGTATTGTTTGGAAATACAAAATCTAAGTATAATCTAAATGGTGGTGCTCCTAAATTTACTCTGACGTTTTATAGAATACATAATGAAGATTAAGATATAAGTAAATTAATTGAGCATGGGAGAATTAGGTTATTTTTCTCTTTGACTTTCCAGTTACTCCTTTAGACATGTGTGATTAATTCTCTTGGGTACTTACTGAGGTGTTGAATGTTCTTTTTGTGAAATGTGTTACTGTGGGGGAAAAATGCAATTTAAAATTAGGCCTAGAGAAGATGCCAATAAATGGAAAGACATCCCATGTTCATGGATTTGAAGACTTCATATTGTTAAGATGTCAGTAGTACCCAGTAATGATCTACAGATTCAGTGCAATCCCTATCAAAATCCCAGTGATTTTTTTTGCAAAAAGAGAAAAAATCCATCCTAAAATTCATAAGGAATTTCACGGGGCCCTAAACACCCAAAACAATCTTTAAAAAGAAAAACAGTGTTGGAGGCCTACACTTTCTGATATCAAAACTACAAAGCTGCAGTCATAAAAACTGTAAAGACTTATATAGAGACCAGTGGGATAGAATAAAGAGCCCAGAAATAAATCTTTACATTTATGGTCAAAAGATTTGTTGACAAGGATGCCAAGATCATTCAGTGGAGAATGACAGTCTTTTCAACAAACAGTATTAGGAAAAGTAGATATCTACATGCAAAGAATGAAGTTGGACCTTGACTTTATACTATATATAAAATTAACTCAAAATGAATCAAAGACCTAAAACTAAAATTCCTGAAAAAAAACAGGTGGAATGCTTTATGACATTGGATTTGGCAGCGCTTTGTTAGGTATGACACCAAAAGCCTAAGCAACAAAAGATAAAAGCAATAGGCCTTCCAGACGCCGCCAGGAGCCGCTGTCCAACTGTGGTCAGCCCACCGTTGTTCTTTGACATCGCCATCAATGGTGAGACCCTGGGCAGAGTCTCTTTGGATCTGTTTGCAAAGACAGCAGAACACTTTTGTGCCCTTAGCACTGGGGGAAAGGGATTTGGTTATAAAGATTCCTGCTTTCACAGAATTTTTCCAGGACTTATATGTCAGGGTGATAACTTCACACGCGATAGTTGCACTGGTGGCAGGTGCATCTATAAGAAGAAGTTTGATGATGACAATTTCATCCTGAAGCATATGGTCCTTGCATCTTTTCCATGGCAATTGCTGGACCCAACACAAACGGTTCCCAGTGTTTCATCTGCACTGCCAGGACTGAGTGGTTGGATGGCAAGCATGTGGTCTTTGGCATTAATTTTGTGGAGGCCATGGAGCACTTTGGGTCCAGGAATGGGAAGATTAGCAAGATCACCATTGCTGACTGTGGACAACTCTGGTAAATTTGATTTGTTTATCTTAACCACCAGACCATTCCTTGTGTATCTTGAGAGGGCACCTCTCACCCCCATCTGCTCAGAACACCCCATACATAATCTTTGTGCTCTTGTTGCAGTTCATTGGGTTCCATATTTTCCTTGGCCCCCTCCAAGTCTAGCTGGGTTGCAGAGTTAAGTTTATGATTATGAAATAAAAGCTAAACAAACAAAAAAGATAAATTGGACTACATCAAAAGTATAAATTTCTGTGCACAAAAGGCCACAACAGAGTAAAAAGGCAACCCATGGAATGGAAGAAGATATTTGCAACTCATGTATTTAATAAGGTGTTAATATAGTCAACAACAGAAAAGCAAATGACCTGATAAAAAAAGACTTGACATTTCTCCAAAGATATACAAATTGCCAACAGGCATATGAAAAAATGGTCGACATCATGTATCACTAGTGAAACACAAATAAACACCACATGAGATATTTTCACCTCACATCATGGCAACTATCAAAACACCAGAAAATAACAAGTGTTGGCGAGGATGTAGAGAAATTGGAACCCTTGTGCATTGTTGGTGGGATTGTAAAATGATACATCACCTATGGAAAACAGTGTGGAGGTCCCTCAAAAAATTAAAAATAAAACTACCATATGACCCAGCAATTCCACTTCTGTGTATATATCCAAATAATTGAAATCAAGGTCTTGAAGAGATACATGCACCTACATGTTCATAGCATCACTATTCATAGCAGCACAACAGCCAAGAGGCAGAAGCAACCCAAATGTTAACGGATGGATAATGTACATACAATGGAATGTTCAACCTTAAAAAGGAATGAAATTCTAACATGCTACAACGTGGATGAACCTTGAAGGTATTATGCTAAGTGAAATAGGAGGAAAAAGACTGCATGATTTCATTTAATGAGGTACCTAGAATCATCAAATTCATAGAGACAAAGCAGAATGGTGGTTGTCAGAAGCTGGTGGGAAAGGGAGAAAGGGGAGTTATTGTTTAATGAATATAGAGTTTCAGTTCTGCAAGATGAAAAGAATCTGGAGATGGACAGGACAGTATTAATGGTTGCATAACAATGTCCTTAATGCGACTGAACTGGAACTTACAAATGGTTAAGATAGTAAATTTTATGTTTTACCGCAATTGAAAAAACATTTTTTTAATATTAAAAAAAATTAGGTCTAACAAATGGAAAGGGAAGCCTGATTTCTATTGTTTATTTCAGATTCCAGATGAATTAACTTGATTTTTAAATATAAAACATCAAACATGTTTTCTTTCATCATAAAGAATCTCATGTATTTTTCTTTTCACTCTTTTAGAATTTATAGACCATTTTATCTTCAGCTGACCAATATGCCTTTAATAAATTATTCTATTGAGAAGCCTTCCAGTCCATTTGATGTAGATAAGCCACCTAGCATCCAAAAGCAAACTCAGGTTAAATTAAGGTTGGTTTACCCTTCAAGTAATTTTTTATTTTTATACACAAACGTTAAAATTCATTTAATGCCATGGTGGATGGGTGAGAGAGAGAGAGAGGGGTGTGGGGAGAGGGAGGGAAAGAGGGAGAGAAAGAGAAAGAGTGTGTGTGTGTGTATGTATGTATGTGTATGTATGATCACTGTTACGGTTTCCCCTTCTATATTTTTATTGCTCCTTTGCTAGATTTGAAGTCTGAATCTCTTTTAAGTGTATCACAGTTAGACACTTATAGATTGGGGTGGGGAGGGCATGAAAGTATTTGCAAATAATTAAAATGTGTTTCTCTTAAGTGGTTTGAAATATTCTCCAGAATAATTACATTCTTAGTTTGCTTCTCAATTGTTTAAAAAGAAATACGGTTAAAAGTATTTGTTGAAAAAAAAAAGGAAAAGTATTTGTTGATACGAATCTCTGTGCAGATTATGGCAGATTCTGTTTGATAGAAGACTATAAATTTTTTAAATTATTCCTTATGTTCAGCAGTTAATTCTTTACCATGTATTTCTACCAGAATCCGAACTGATGACGATAAATGTGGTGGATTCCCAATTCAACTCCAATTGAAAGAGAAGAAAAAAAAAGGATATTGTGAATGTTGCTTGCAAAAATATGAAGATCTCGAAACTGTAAATGTGACTTTATATTTAGGGAGTTGATATTTCTAAAACTATAAATAAGTACCTGACTGTGGTTTACAACTTGATAAATTATTAAGTAGCATATATTTCTTTTTGATGGGATTATCTGAAATTTTAAGAGCCCAAAGTGGGAAATGTATATTAAAAAATCATTTTTATTTATTCAACAAATATTTATTGTGCATCTATTATGTATGAATCACTGATGTGGGTGAACAGAAGTGAAAAAAGAAACCAATTCCCTACTTTTGTGAAGACTTCATTCTATAGAGAGGGATGAGAGATAGGTAACCATTGGATAAAAGAATAATAAAGTATACATAGAGAACATTATATCGCTATTAGAAAGTATAAAGCAAGAATAGGGATGTTGGTATTTATTTAGACTAGACAAGGAATTTCTAACTGATAAGGTGATAGTTTGAGCACAGAGAAGGTGATATTTCAAGGAGATAACCTGATAGAAGTGAGGGAACAAAACTAGTGGATATTGAAATAAACTGCAAAAATGCTAAGTGAAACTGATTGATGAGATCAAAGAATAGATGATGGTGGCTTGGACTAAGTGGTACTGGAAGTCATGCAGCATGGTCAGATTGTGGATATAATTTAAAAGTGGGACCAAGAGGATTTGCCACTGGATTTGATGTTGGAGTAAGAGAAGATGAGTCAAGGGTGACTGTAATGTTTCAGGCCTGAGCAATTAAAAAACAGGCATGTGATCTAATGGGAGAATGAGAAGAAAGTAGAATTCTTTTTAGTAGCAGAAAGAGAAAAAGAATAGTTGGAAGGATAGGATATATGGGATGAAGAGAAAGTTTAAAAAGATAGAAACTATTATAGTTTTGTAAACTGATTAAAAAAACAAAAACAAAAGCAAGAGCTTTGGATCCAGGCTGCCCAAGTTTGAATCCTGGCTTCCTGTTTGTGTGACCTTGGATAGTTCCTGGCACTTTGCTTATTAAATGTTAGCTGTTATAATTTGAATTGTTAATTTTTAAAATAGTAGATAGATTTGTTATGGTTCTTGGTTTTTGGAGATGGTATGGTGGAAAAGTTAAGGAGAAAGAATAATATTTAGAAATTTCAGATTCATAAACTATGTTTGTCTTCTGATTTTAAAATGAAGTTCAATTGTTTTATAACCCAAAATATGTTAGTGCTTTGTGTGTTTTTGTTTTGTTTATATAATAAAGGAGAAAAATCTAATAAGTTTAATTACTTTTAATCAGAAGCTAAACTATCTGAGAAATATTTCCCCTTCCCAAAAATCATTTAGAAAATTTGAATTATAGATTGTTCCTTAAATTTTACTTTGCTGTTGTTGCAATAGCGTAATCTAGAATGCATGCTTTCATTAATATCAGTTTGTTATTCTAAGTTGATGCTGAGAAAATTTTTAGGGCTAAAAAAATGAAAACCTTGGTCACTGGCTTCCACAAGGAAAAAAAAATAGATGTTGGGATTGATATTTTAAAAAATTGTTTTACAGTTTTTCATGTATATGCTTCTTAGTCTCTAATGAAAAACATATTCTTTCGTTTTTTTAATCTAAAGTGATTTCACAGTGATTCAATTTCATCTATATCAAGGCATTCGTTAAAGTTGATTACTGAAGATTAAGCAACAAACAAGGCAGACATGTTCCCCACCTTTATACATCTTATGGTCTGGCCGAGAAGATAGATAGATATAAAACATGTATTTGCAAGTGGGATGAGTGTCACAAAAGTGAAACGGTAATAAGTAATGAGGGTACTAACGGTAGAATGAGGATCACAGAAGGCTCAAATGAGAAAGTGGCATTTAAAGCAATACTTAGAGGATGAATAAGGACTAGGTGGAATTAGTGGGGACCTACACAAAAGTTGGAGGTTATTTTCTTAATTTACTTGAATTAATAAGTTATTTTTCCTTCCAAGAACATGAAGAAATTGAATCAGAACTTAGTTAATATTTCTTTTAACGTTTTAATCGTGTTTAATTTGTTTAGCATTACTAGACGTATAACTTATATGTGGTAAACTTTGCAAGTAAAGAAAATACATATGTATTCCAGAATACAGTTGACCCTTGAACAACATGGGTTTGAACTGCACAGGTCCACTTATACACAGATTTATTTTTCAATAAATATACTGGACAATTTTTTGGAGATTGCTAGGATGAAGTAATTATACCCTATTTCCCCGAAAATAAGACCTAGCCAGAAAATAAGCCATACTATGGTTTTATGTCCCAAAATATGGCACCTTGGCATACTAAATATTTTAAGCTGAAGGAATTGATGGAAAAGGCACCCTTCTCCCTAAACAGGCCATAAAACCCTCATGTGAGGGGTGCATGCCCTCTATATCCTGGAGGAATCATGCTAGGGCTTCTCCGACTAGGTCTTATTTTTGGGGAAACGGTATCAATTACATATCAATTCTACACAATATAAAGAAATCATATTGCTGCTTTATTATCAATGCATGAAGTATTATATCTAAATAAATATGAATTTCTTTTTCACATTATCTTTTCATCTTTGATATCTGCTGTTAGTAATATATACAATATCTAGTGTTTTGTAAAAGACAGTATTGATGTAGGTCCTGACAGTCTTGTAAACAGACGGCAAACATTGTAAATGTATTTTGTCTTTATGATTTTCAATAACTTTCTTTTGCTTAGTTTACTTTATTGTAAAAATATAGTATATAATACATATAACTTACAAAATACGTGTTAATTGACTGTTTATGTTACCAGTAATGCTTCTGGTCAACAATAGGCCATTAGTATTTTAGGGAGTCAAAAGTTGTAGGCAGATTTTTGACTGGCGGGGGTTTGGTGCCTCTAACCTCCACATTATTCAAGGTTCAACTGTACTGTGTTTTTTGTGACAAATGGAGAGTTTCACTTTTGGAATTACAATCAAATCATCAAAAGTTAAAATTATATGAAACAAATAAGGCTCTTCCATGGTCATTTTGGTACAAGCTTTTTGATATTATTCCCTAATCAGCTGACAAATGATAGAATTAGCATGGAGATTCCACCTATTTCAAGGGAACTTTGTTTCCTGTGAGTTTCACCCCAATACACTGAACTTGTTTACTTTTGTTCTTGACCTCTTAAGATTGAGAATAACTTCTCTGTATTCTCCGTTGTAAGCATGGGGTAATTGAGATCATTTATTTGCTCATTCTCAAATGTGTTCCCTAGTTATGAATCTTTTTTTTAATACTTCACAGCATTCGTTGTACTTCATTTGTTTACTCTACCATATCAATTCTTGTTTTGGATTCTTGTATGTTAAATTATAACACTTCATTCACTGGATATTTTACAAGCCCTACCTTATTTACTTAGTTGTAATTGTATAAGGATAAAATAAAGTAGTAGAGGGAAAAGTGTTTTCAAGATATTAGCACGCTCTAAGTGTTAAGTTACTGTTGTTTTTCTCCATCTTTATTTTCTGATATAGCTCATTTGTTTTCAGTTCATTGAAACTACAAATTAACTAGTACTTGACTGAAAACCAAAGTTCAGTTGACCCTTGAAGAAACGGGTTTGAGCTGCACAGGTTCACTTAATGCAGGTTTTATTCAATAAATATCTGTACTGTTTTTGATCAGCGATTGGGAGTCTATGGATGTATAGTGTATGCATCGATCTGTAGCATTTTATATAGGGGAAGGGACTTCAGCATTCTGGGATTTTGGTATTCATGGGGGTTCCTAGAAGCAATATCCCATAGATAGAGGAACAACTGGTGTAGTTAAGTTTTGGGGGTATCAAAAGTTATATGTGGATTTTTTTACTGCTTGGGGTCGGCACCCCTAACCCCTTTGTTGTTCAAGAGTCAACTGGTTTCAGTTTTACTTTTTACTTTTTCTTCTTAACATCCTTTGAAGCTCTAGTAAAGGATATTTCTTTGGAATTGTTATTAGAAACCTAATTTTAGAGACATGTAAATATTAGAAAATCTGAACAAAAAGATATATGTTGGTTTAAAAATATAATTTTACAATTTATATGCTTTTTTGTTTTGTTTCAGCATCTTTCAACTGAGCAACACAGAAACTTTGCACAGAGTAATTACTATCAAGTTGTTGATGATATTGTATCTAAGTTAGTTTTTGACTTTGTGGAATATGAAAGGGAAGTGCCTAAAAAGAAAAGGTAATTTATCAGCCTAAGTTTTAAAATTACTAGAATACTAAACTAAAAGTAATTTTAAAGTTTCCTGTTCTTAGAAGGAATATATATTTGAGGATGTAAATATGGGTAAGAACTGATTACTTCTTTCCTCTTCCTCCTCCACTATGAAAAGTGCTTACCTTAGATTGCTTTTAAGGTCATCTTCTTAACATAGTCTAGAAGAGGACTTGGCAAACTTTTTTTATAAAAAACGAGATAGTAAATATTTTAGGCTTTGTGAACCATAAGACCTCTGTTGGAATTACTCAGCTTTGCCATTGTACAACGAACGCCTCAGACAGTATGTAAATGAATGGGAGTGGCTGTGTTCCAATGAAACTTTATTTAGAAAAATAGACGGGCAGATTATATTTGGCCTGTATGCTGTATAGTATGTCAACCCCTGGTCTAAGGCTGTGAAGTTTACCATCAACTTGGACTAAAAAAACACTGGAATTTCTAGTTAATCTTTAGAAGTTTTGAGAAGCTTTCCACTTAACTTCTGTTAAGTCTACAATCTAGGTAGAATAGTTCCTAAGTCTCGTATTTTTATAACATTTAGAATGGTTGTGTATGACTGATTTAAAATACATTATTGGAGAGGAGGTATATTTCCAACTATTAAAATTATGGGCTTCTGTAAAAATTAGTTTTCCTAAAAACTTAAAACTGCAGCAAAATTGTGAACTAGTAATATATAAATTGATTATTCCTTAATCAATTATCTATTATTTGCACAACTTTAATCTCTGTGGGCAAGTCACACCGACATCTCTAGTCTTTAAAGGAAAGAGCAGTGTTGGACAAGCATTTTTACATTATTTATCCTCTATTCAACAGGAATCTTAAGTGAAAATATAAACAAAATAAAAAAGGAATCATTCTGGTTTTGTAGGGGGAGATGGAGTTCTATATTTCTCCGTGTTACCTCTAGCATGTATAACATAAAACATAATTAGTAAGCTGGTTAAGTTTCTTCCTATTTGTATGTAATTTAGGATTATCTAATACAAACTAAAAGCCCAAGGATATCAAGAGGCTCCATGAACAAAAGGGTTTCAGTTCAAATATGTGTGTGAAACTTAATGATTACTGATTTGACATCTTTAGAAGTATAAAGAAAACCAAGTTTCTGGTTCATTATGATGTTACTTTATACTTAAATAATGAATGAATGAATGCTTCTGCCTTAGGTTTCCCAATAAATCCTCATTTTCTACATTGCTAACTAAAATGAAGAGACATTAATGTAAATCAAAGCGTAGAAGTTATTAAGTTTTTCATGATAATGAAAAATTAGGAAGAGACTCAAATCCCTTTGCTATATAATCTTTCTTTTATCTGGTTAAAATAGTTTTAAACATCAGATTCAGGATACTGGCTAACTGTGGAAGGAAGGGGAAGAATGTAGATGAGAAGAAGGGTACACTGGAGTTTTCAACTGTCTATAAAGTTTTATTACTTTAAAATATCTAAAGTAAATTTTGCTGAATATTAAGATTTTTTTCTTTTTGTAATATTGTATAAGAAAAATAAGTTTCATAAATAGTTTTAAAAGATTTTTACTAATTTACTTTTTAACTACTCAGAAATTTTTGATACCAGTTATTTTAATTTTTTTCTTTTCTTCCTATATAGAATAAAATACAGCATTGGATCCCTATCTCCTGTTACTGCAAATGTTCTGAAAAAGCCTAAACCAAAAGAAAAGCTAGAATTGCAACCTATCTGTCAGAAAGACTTCAGGGAAAATAATGAACAGGTGATGGAGCAGAGTTTCCTATATAAAGAAACCCAGAAACCTGAACAAAAGCTTGTGTTTATTCCAGAACACATCCCCTACCCTTCAAGTGAATTGAGAGGACTTGATGAGAAAACACCTAATAAATGTTCCATGTTAAATCCAACTGAAAATGACATAAAACAACATTTTACACATCTACCTCCAGATAAAAATGAACAGGGATGCATTCTTGATGTTTGTGAACATAAATCAATTATAAATGAAAATGACATAGAAGAACTAAGGGTAGATCACTGTAGGCTACAGACATCTATACAAGCTTCTAATTTCAATGTGGATAATAGTGAATGTCAACCAAAACAAAAGTCAGGTACTGTGCTTTTTCCAGCAAAGGATCTGAAAGAAAAGGACTTTCATTCAATATTTGGTCATGATTCTGGTCGGTCAGCAATAAACAGCTCCCAGGAGCAGCTAACAATTCAGGCAAAGACTCCATCCCGAAGTCGTCCAAAGGAACCCAGTGAATGTGATATGAAGAATATGGATAATTTACCTTCTGGTAAAATCTATCGGAAAGTGAAAATATTAGGAAGAAATAAAAAAGAAAATCTAGAACCAAATGAATTAAATAAAAAAAGAACTGAATGCCTTATTACTCAAGACAAGAACAGAATTTGTAGTTCACCAATACAGTCTCTACTGGACTTATTTCAGACTAGTGAAGAGAAGTCAGAATTTTTGGGTTTTACAAGCTACTCCGAAAACAGTGATATATGTGATGTAGGTATTTGGGAAGAGGAAAATTCAAATAATCTGTTAATGTTGTTCTCTTCCCCTTCAACGTCTACATTTACTGGCTTTTAGACTTAAATACCTTTCAAAACTGATGAAGATCATACTGAAATTCATATAAGTATGTATAAAAATTCCTAGGTTTTTTTTTTGGTTTTTGGTTTTTTTTGCCAATTTTGTTTACAGAACCAAATGTAAATGTTAACAAAGGTGATTGCATTTTTCTACACAATTGAATAACTTATAGAAAAATTGTAAAATAAACTTGTGGCTCTTATTTTATATATTATGTTCATAATTGTTTCCTAAGAATTATTATGAGTAAGTTTGCTTACTACTCATGACATTGAAAACTAATTTCAAGAGAAATTTTGAGTTTATTAAAATTTAGCACTATAAATTTGGGTATTCTGGTTATATCTATTGTCTATTAAAATAGACTCCCATCACAACATGACAGAAGTGCTTTTAAAAACCTAAATTTCATACAAAAGAGAAAAAGCATTAGTTTCTATGTTTGGGTTCTGCACCAGAAACTGACACTTTAGGGTGAACTATGTTAGTTGGACCATGCTAGTATATTGTAGTGAGGGGTTAAGTTATCTGTAGGGGTAAATAGAAGCCATGAAGGAAAAGTTTAACCAGACTACCATATGGAATAAAGTAATTTTTCTACTGTCCTTAATTATTAATTTTGGAAATAATTTCTTCCAAAAATGATTCTACCCCCTAATTCAGTATCAGGACGTGAAAGAGGAAGGGTGCCATTGAACAATAGATACAAGTTTTGAAATGTGAGGATTGCCTTTGATCAGGCACTTGCTGATTCAGTAATTTAGAGAAAATTCAAATGTAAGAAAAATTTCAACTTTATCTGTAGGTGGTGGCATTTATTTACCTTTCAGTATGTTCTTACAAGAGTGAAGCATTTGCAACTAATATTTTTCACAATAAATCAGTGCCATTGAATATTATATGAATGTACTGTCATTATAAATTAACCGGTTAATAGTCTTTAATTTTTTGAAATCCTGTAGGGTTCCCAATATATTAGTTCATATGCTTTGATGTGTATATTATTTTGACCATTTGGACAATATCAATGGGAAATACTCACTTTTCAACAACTTTATTGATACCAATAGATCACTGAAATACCCTTTACAGTACATAGATGCAAACCTTGTTTCCATTGTAAATTATTACTGTAGCATTTTCCGTCACAAATGCACCTGTGTATACAAGGTCAGACAATTACGTTCGTGAACTCATCCTAGAAAATGTGTTCCATACCTATTGCTGAATATCACTATGGTCACCTTTGAAGTACTCCCCTTGGGAAGCTATGCACCGACGCCAGCACCTAGTCTACGCTTTAAAACAATTTTGGAACTCTGGAATGGCCATCAGAGCTGTCATATTACCCTTGATGTCCTGAATGTCATCAAAATATCTTCCTTTCAATATTTCCTTTATCTTTAAGTAAAGAAGTCATTGGGGGGCAAATCAAGTTGAGTAGGGAGGGTGTTGCAATACAGTTATTTGTTTACTGGCTAAAAACTTGCTCACAGACAGTGACCTGGTGCATTGTGATGCAAGAGCCATGAATTGTTGGCGAAAAGTTCAGGTCATCTTCACTCAGCCTTTTCAGTGCTTTCAAGTAGTAAAAACTTGGTTAACTGTCCAGTTGGTACAAATTCATAATGAATAATCCTGCTGATATCAAAAAAGGTTAGCAACACTGTTGCAACAAGTTTGCAAACTTGTCATATCTATTACGTGGATCTAGGTCAGGTTTTATAGTAAGCTTTCCAAATACCTGAAAGAAACGGAAAATTATTTGTAGGAGGTTTTTCCCCTTCTGTATTACCTGTATTCTCCCAAATTTTCCCAATAATTAAAAGGTATTTAAACTTGCTCTATGATCCTTGGACTTCAGAGTGGCAGTCTCTTCCAATTTGCAGTGGTACTGTTTGCTCCCATGATGGTTTGGGGTCATTTTGCCTTTCTTGTATTTAATAAGGAGAAAAAGGCTCAAGTTGAACCCCTCTAAGTAGTTAGAAGTTCTTCACTTTATTTTGATACTGGACTTTTAAAACATCCTCACCACTCCACCCCCCAGATCTTCATAATGAGTATTCTATTTTTTAAAAATTGCTTAAATTTCAGTTTGTTTGGACAATGCTATAAATTGTAGCAGGACCACCACTTAGAATTTGTGTGGGTTGTACTGTGCAGATGGGCAACCAGCCAAGAGGAGACGGGCAGGTAGAAATCCAGCCTGCAGCCTGCAGCAGGTAGTGTGTGTCCTGACCATGAGGGTGCAATTGCTTAGCGTTAGGAATACTTTTTTCTAATTTTTACCAAGTAAAGGCCACTCGGCCAAGGTGCCTTTGGGTTTGTGTCTATCCAGAGAGGATGTTTTGTTGTTTTGTTTTTAATTCTCTAACAGCACTTAATTGTGGTTGTGGTTTCCAGATTGGTTCACAAAAGGACACTGTTGCAATGCACCTTCAGAAGTAGGACTTTTCAAAGATCCTCATCAGGGTAGATAGAAAACTCTTGGTTTGCTTGATAGAAACTGACATGCTTTGCCAAAAGTATCTAACGAACAAACCCCAGCAAGCACATAAAGAGTTGAATTCCTTAATATTAAGAGCACTGAAGTAGAAAGATGTTAGGACAGGAAAAAAAAAAGCACCCTTCATTACTTTAAGCTAATGGCAGCAGACAGTGTAACTATTTTTCCAGTAGCCAGAAACACCAGCAGTGAACACAGTGTGGTTTTGTGACTCAAATGTTTATTTTTCTAAGACGACAAGCAATTGTAGCAAAAGGTGTATTTTACACCTTTTAATGAATCTTTTAAATGGCTTTTGAAGCCAGTGACTTCTTTGCATACATAGATTAATATATCTACTAAAATAATTTATGGAACCATATATAGATGTTATTTTAATGTATGTAATTTGTAGACAACCCTGATGAATGTCGACAAAATATGCCTACTTTAAAAGAGTAACAAAGCAAAGGGTTATATGTATTAAAACTCACCTAAAACTGTTGAATTTCAATCCTTATTTCCAGAAATGTGGGATTATTTTATGTTATTAGATGAGAATTTAGGTCTTTTATTTTTTTAAAACACTTTGGTACTACAATGGATGTGTAGTTAATACTAGACTGCTCTGTAAAAAATACATCAAAATAAATGTTATATTTATTTAAATACCAATTTTTAAAAAAAGATTTTATTGGGGAATTGGGAAATGGGAACAGCCAAGTTGTTGTCCTTCAATCTTAAGTTGTGGAGGGTGCAGGTAGCTCAGTTCCAAGCCCAGTCACCATCCAGCCGCCCTTCGGCAGATCGCAGCTGCTCAGCTCAAGATGCTGTGTTCAGTCTTAGTTGCTGGTGGGCATAGCCCACTATCCCTTGGGGGAGTCAAACTGGAAACCTTGTTGCTAAGAGCATACACTCTAACCACTGAGCCATCCTGCCACCTGTGGGCAGCTCAGTGGCAGCTCAGCTTGGGCACAGCATCACTGGCCCATATGGGAATTGAACCGGGGACCCTGTTGCTCAGAGCTTGCGCTCTTAACCAACTGAGCCACTTGGCCGGTCCTTAAATATCAATTTCTATAAATGTAGTTTTGATTAAGACCAAAGAAACTTTGTTTTGTTTTGCTAGCAAGGTATGTAAGAGGGACTTCTTTAAGATGGAAAAAAAAAAGATAAATATGACTAATAAAATGGCAATAACTATATTAATAATTACTTCAATCAAAAGATAGCTGTGAATAAAACTTGAATAATGTAGAAATTGGACAGAGTTGTTCTTATATTAAAACAAAAGATTTCCTGTATTACAACTTATTTATTATGTTTGCATGTTAGAGGTAAATTGTCTAAGTGGTTATTTTATAGTTCTTTCTAATAAAATGTACAAACACAAACAGAAGTACCTAGAATGCCCATCTGGGGCCTTTGATGGTGACATAAGCATGGGCTTGGGCTTCGGCTTGGACTTGGTCTGTGAATTCAGAATCTAGAGGTTCAGGTAGCGTATGGATCAGGGTAATTTTCAGTGGGCCAAAACCCACAACCTTAGTTTCTCCTCAACTCTCTTAACTCCTAACTCTTGGTGTTTACAGCGGTGGGGCTGGAGGTGGTAGCTTCCCAAAAAACTGCTGCACTCCCATGTTCACTGCAGCATTATTCACAATAGCCAAGATGAGGAAACAACCTAAGTGCCCATCAACAGACGCATGGGTAAAAAAAATGTGAGATTGTGTGTGTGTGTGTGTGTGTGTGTGTGTGTGTAATTCAGCTATGAGAAAAAGAAATCTTGCCAGTTATGACAACATGGATGTACCTTGAGGGCATTACGCTAAGTGAAACAGCCAAACAGAAAGACTGCATGGTATCACTTATATGTGGAATCTAAAAAAAAAGTCAAAATCATGGAAACAGAAAAGTGGTTGCCAAGGACTGGGGGTGATGGAAATGTGGAGAGGGTAAAAAGGAACAAACTTTCAGCTGTATGAATAAAGTGAAAATTTAATGTAAAACATGGTGACTGTAGTTGATAATAGTGTGTTGTTATATAACTGAAATTAACTAAGTAGAATTTAAATATTTTCACCAAAAACAAAACAGGTGATGGATGTGTTGATTAACTCTATGGTGGGAATCAAATGAAAACAGTGACAACAATGTAAACACATATATACATATATGAAATACACAAGATGTGGCCAGGAGCACATTACTTCCTGGAGATTCAAAGGAGATTGTGTCCCTACAGGACAGGATGGGATATTTTGTTCTAATGTGCTACTGAGATAACTTTACTTCTGCCAATCCCCACCCCCACACACCTTGGAGAAACTATGTCCTCAGAGACACAGGCATCTTTTTTTTTTTTTAAAGATTTTTATTGGAATTGGGGGATGGGAACAGTGCTGGGGAATTGGGGGAAGGGGAACAGACAAGTTGCTGTCCTTTGATTCTTCAGTCTAGTTGTGGAGGACGTTATTTCACTTCACTAGCCCAAGTTGGCACCATCATTGTGCTCTTCCTGGGCGAGGCAGATCAGTCTCCAGCTTCTGGATGGCTGCTCACGGCAGCTGCTGGCTGCTCACGCTGGCTGCTGGCTACACACAGTAGCCCATGGCAACCCACTGCAGCAGGGGCTGCAGCCTACGTGGCTGCCACCGACTCATGGCAACCCAGCTCCAGGTTGAGCTATTGTTCAGCATCTTATCTGTAGAGGGCAGTGTCACTGGCCCTCATATGTGGGATCCGAACTGGGACCCTCTGGCGTTCCAAGCCAGCTCTTAACCAATTCGCCACTCGACCGGCCGAAGGCATCTTCTTTTTTACTTTGCCTATCAGGAGGTCCATTCTGTGCCAAGGAAATGGAGTGGTTTAAAGGCAAGTAGCTATTACATTAAAAATGTGCAAATTTGATGAACCAAGCAATTATGCGTTCTGCTGTCTACAAATGCTCACAACACACACCCAGGGAGTCATCGATTATGACAGCAAAAGATTTTTTTTTTTTTAAAAAGTATGGCGTATACTTAGAACAGCACAATATTTATAAAATAGGCAAAATTAATTCTTCCAATTAAGAGAATTGGGTCAGAATTTGTGCCCATGATGTAGGGGATAAAGGCAAAGGGCTTCTCCAGGCCCTTGGATTCTAATTCTCTTTTATGGTGACCATTATGGGATCTTCTGCATCAGGGTGTAAAGTGTACTGTTGAAAACTTACAACCCCTATTCAGGCTACAATTGCATGTCACATATAGAATTATTAAGTGTTTCATTATTTGGAGATTTGGGGGAATTTCTTTGAAATGACAATAAGCGCAGTGATGTGACTACCAAAATATGATGGAATGTTCTCATAGGCAAGAATTTAGGACAAGGGAGAAAAGAGTCTCTACTGTTTGCTTGTGAAACCATGTCTAAATTGCACTTAATTCTGGGTACCACGGTTTAGCAGGGACATTGGTACACTGGAGTGCGTTTTCAAATCATCACGATGGTGAGGGAACCTGAAACCATGCTGCATGAGGCAGAGGGGAAAAAAATCCCCTAGCGAAGGAGAAAAACCTCCAAAGAGCATCATCATGTGAAAGTCTTTGGTATGTTTTACAGGCCCAGAACTAGAACAGGGGTTATACAAACACGCAGGTTCGACCAGGGAGATGTGAGAAGAGAGATCTGAAAGCAAGGAGACCCAGTCTGCTTCATGAGACCGAGACCTTAGGGAAAGTTATTTAAATTCTTGAATCCAGTGCTGCCCCACAGAACTTTCTGCAATGGTGGAAATGTTCCATGTTTTTTCTGTATAGTACGTAGCCACTCACCACAGGTATCTTATTTAGCACTTGAAATATGGCTAGCATGACTTAGGAACTGAATTTTAAATTTTAATTTATTTACATTTAGCTACATGTGGCAGGTGACTACAGTATTTGAAAGGTGCAGCTGTAAGCCTTAACTTCCTCTTTTCTGAAATGGGAATAACAACACTTACCAAACTGTTGACCTAAGGTTCACATGACAATATATGTGACCTCCGAAAACCTGTACCGTAGTACTACGCAAGTGTTAATTCTGTTGATAATTGTTTTATTGTCTTATCCTCAAGAAGAGTTGCTAACATTTGGAACTAAAGAAAAATAGAATAAGCAGTCAAGAAAGTAGAGTTGCCTGAGTATGTTTTTCAAATATAGGTTGAAGGCTGGCATACCGGTATATTAGAGAAAGGACAAAAACACCCTGGAGAGCTGGGCTACATGCAACACATCCTTCAAGGCCTTCCGGGTCTTGCTGCCTCCCCCTGGCTGAGTTAACCACCCTCCTCTAGGCATTACCAGGACAGTTTTCACACTGTATTGAAAAAAACAAAGTGTTCACTCAACTATACCTGAGAGCAGGTGCCTCATACCTGTGTCATTCAAGGTGGTGTCCCCTGTGGTGTCAACTGCCAGGCACATAGTCCTCAATCGATACTTGTTGAACGATGACATTACCATATACTCCATATACTGTTGAAAGTATAATTCTCTGATAATAATTATTGGTGGGAAACATTATGACAGTTCTTGGGGGACGAAGTGGATATGAATACCGGCTCCCAAAGCGGCACGGTTGGACATCCTCGGTGCCAGAAGGCCTGCCAACGATGACCTCTCTTTTTTTCACGTTTTCCCTCCCTCCAGTCTTCAGTCACGAGATCGCAACAGCCGGCGGGGTGGTGGAGACGAGAGGTTCGCGCGAGAGAACTACATTTCCCAGCTGACTCTTGTGCGCGCGCCCCCGTCGGCGCGCGGGGGGCGAGTGCACCAGGCGCTCGCTCCCTGCGGAGCGCTCCTTGCCTGCCAGAGCCTTTGCCAGGGGATGAGGTGGGAGGCGCTAGAAACCACTTCGCTACAGCCAACCGCCCAATGCAGCACTCGCTAGCTCCCCCCGCCAACAGAAGCGCCCGCGGAGCACAATGCAGCACTGAGGCAGCGCCGCGGTGGAGGCTGCAGCGCCACGGCCGCCGCAGCATCGGCCGGGGCTGGGAAGGGGCGGCCCAGGCGAGCCGGGGGACTCTGGGCGAAGGACCCGGACCAGCTGCTCGGGCATGAGGAGCTGAGCGTCTCCAGCGAGGCGGGCTGACGGCACACCATGCAGGCGGCGGCGGCTGCGTCCGTGCCCTTCTTGCTGCTCTGCGCCCTGGGGACCTGTCCCTCGGCGCGCTGCGGCCGGGCAGGTAAGTTCGCCATCCTCTGTGGCTTCGGGACGTACCATTTGCCAGGAATCTCTGCAGTCCTTAAGAGCATTGCAAAGGAGCATCCCCATTTCCCGAGTGCGCGGGGAGATTTTTTTTTTTTTGAAGGGTGGTGAGAAGTGGAACAAAAATACGTGTGGGGGCGCGCGGGTGCATGCGAAGCCTCGGGTCGAATGCCTGTTTTTATTTTGAAGAAGAGGCATGCGGAGGATGGGAAAGGGGTGCTCTGCTTCTGGGCCCCGATCCTGGATGCTCTCAGATGATCTGGCCGAAGGCTCCGGGTCTGGTGTCTCTTGTGTCCTTCCCAGATGGAGTCCGGGAGGGAGGGGGCGGTGGGATATTTAGAGGGGAGGCGTCGGACTGCAGGAAGGACGAGTGTGAGTCAGGGTCATTATTTTCTGCTTTTCTCCCCATCCCTCCTTCTCTCCTTCCTGCGTGGAGGAGACGCCTCGTTGACGGAGCTGGAGAGGAGGAACGAAAACCGCTTCCTGGAGCGCCAGAGCATCGTGCCGCTCAGGCTCATCTACCGCTCTGGCGGCGAAGACGAAACCGGGCATGACGCGCTCGACACTCGGGTGCGGGGCGACCCTGGCGGCGGACAGGTGAGAGGCGCGGTCCTGGGGGTGGCCCTCCGCGCCGCCCGGCCTGCCTGCGACACTGGGTTTGCTCTCGGTTGCCCTGGAGATGCAGCGTCTTCCGTGAAATGAGCGCAGCCCTAATGCGAGTCCTGCACGGCGGTCCCTGTGCAAAAAAGAAGGAGGTGGGAGGTGGGGGGGGGGCGACAAAATCCCCAAACAACCACAGGCCCCCGCTTTGCTCGAGAGGAGTTTGTGCAGGATGCCTCCAGCAGGGCGGAGGCCCTCTCGCCTCTCTCAAGCAAAAGCCATGCATAGGCAAGAAGATACAATATTTGGGCAGGGTTTGCATCATTATTGTTGTGGTGGTTGTCGTTTTAATCCTACAAGAGAAGACTTTAAAAGTGATTTAAACAAAGATTAGTACTGTAGAAAAATTGGGAAAACAAGCCTTAGACATCCCTAACTAAACTCCAACACTAAAAATAAGCTAAACTGGAAGGTTTTCAGTTCAATCTGTGGACACCAGAGATGCGCCCTTCCAGAAAAGGCACCCCCCTCCCTCCTTTCTTCGTTGGTAGCTGCTCTCTTGGTGTAATTAGGGCCATGTTGTTTATTGGCATTTATAAATTGTGTTGAAAAACAATCTAACTTTACCAATTACCCGTATTTAGACCAATATCACATATCCACAGATATACCTGAAAAGTATTTTGAACTTACTAGTTAATTTCAGTAAATATTTTGGGGCTCTGTAAACATTTTTTGTATTTATATACATCAACCTGGCGACCAGTTCACCCACCTGTAAGAGCATATTAAGATAGAACTTGTTCATGTAGTTGAAAATTTGTAAACTTAACTGAAACAAAGTTATACTGATTTATCTGTATGTGTAAAATTTGTAAAAATAGGACAGTCCTGTTTAAATTTGTATTTGTAGCCAAATGCTTAGTTTTGTTGAAATTTTAATATAAGCTAGGAATTAATTTAAAGGGCTATAGTAATAGTCATCAAAGTTAGATTATTATAGTAAAAAGTCTAATATGCCAAGCCTTTAATTAAGGATTGCAGTATTTGAATTAATGTTTGGTAAATACCTATTTTTCTTTTCCATTTTAACTGGTTTCCATAGTAAAACTGAAGAAGAAGGGGGTACTGTCTTATTTTTCAATACTTTAGAATTACTTCTGTGGAGGAATGTTCTCACATTTATTTACAACTTTAGATTGTAAAAAAAAAATCTCCAGCAAAAGTAAATAAAATATTATAATGAACTCCCAGCTTCAACAATTAGCAATTCATATTATTGCCAATTAATCAACTCAATTACCAATCTTGTTTTATCTATATTCTACCTATTTTCTTCCTCTTCCTGTATTTTTTTGAAACAAATCATATCATTTCACTTATAAAAAAATTCGCTAAGCATCTCTAAAAGATAAGGATTCTTTTAAAAATGTAACCATATTGTATTTAATATATAGGTATATTAATATGTTTATTAATATATGTATAAATATATGTTAAATATTAAGTATATAAATATGTTTAAATATATTATGTATTGTATATATATAAAGGGAGCCAAAAAATGTATACACATTTTAAGAAAGCAAAAAACTGTATTAAAATAACACTGATGGTAACGACTTTGAACACCTCTTGTAATTGCAAAAGTCAAACGTGACTTGTATTCATCTTTTGTTATTGGTACATATTGTATATTACAATTTTAATACAGTTTTTTCCTTTCTGAAAATGTGTTTACATTTTTTGGTACCCTCTCTATATTGGGCCATTTATTTAACATTTATATTAAATAAATATATGTAAATATAATACATAATATATTTAAGCTTGTTTATTTGATCCAGGAACTAAATCATGTCTATAGACAGCAATTAGTTTTTTTCAGTCACTTTAATGCATAGTTTTTCCCTCCATTTTTTTTTCTTGCAATTTATTCATTGGAGATGTGGGGTCTTTCATCCAGTAGAGATTCCCAGTGTGAATTTTTGCTGATATAGCCAGTGCTTGCTTTAAAACAGATCACAAAGACTTTCTCAGAGAGGAAGGGAGACGGAAAGAAATAGAAATGCAGAAAAAGAAAACTGCAGGATTGAACCTGGAAACACCGTCTCTGTCTCATGCTGGTAATGTCCTCAGGTACCTCTGCCCTTCTCTTTGTTGGTGAAATATCATCACTTTTGGACAACAGGCCAGACCTCCTAATTTTCTCCTTATTTATGGATCTCTGCTTCTGCAGTTTTTTGGTTCATAGGTCTCTCCACTTGAGGCAGAAGATACCTTAGATCCACGCAGCTTTTGCTTTCTACAGCAGTAAACCTCACCGTTGGCTCTGGCTTTTGGTGAGGGCTGAATGAATTGGTAGGATTTAGGTTAAACAGCATGACTAGATTATTAATTCAAGTCAAAAATGAAAGTGAAGCTACTGTCTTCTCATCAAAGTAATTATTACAAGAAATTATCTCAGTGCCTGGCACATCATAAGGTACGCACAGTCATTTGGTTGGATGTCTCAATCACCTGGGGAGCCTTTCCGATTCCCCGTGCTCCTTAAACTACAGTTGGAAATCATTGACACAAAAACTGAATCTGGCAGTTAGAGTTGTGAAGACCTACTTGCCATATGCCAACTTTTCCTACAGTTAGGAAACTAAGGCATTTTCCTGCATTTTGACATTTCTAGTTTCCTTAAGAGCTGTCCTTGGACCTGAAAACATAAGCTGATTGTATATGGCCCTTGTTATTTCTGTAGTGATTAAATAGATATATTTATGGCATCTTAGCTACCCGTAGATATTTTTAGCAACTTTCTTTCTGCTTCAGAAATGAAGTAGGATAATTTATATATAACTTAGATATTCATTTGTTGATTTGTTTATTTGAAGGCATTTATTTACTTGAGCTCCTACTGTGTGCCAATTTTTGTGCAAGGCCCTGGGGATTTAGAGATAAAAGACACAGTTGTAGCCTTTAAGAGATTTACAGACAAATGGGAAGATAAATGGGTGAATAAGCAGTAACATTCTGCCTTCTGTGTGATTTTCTGGAGGTGATCATAGAGAGCTGTGGGAGCAGGGAAGACCCATTAATTAACTAACTCAGGTGAGCAGTCAGGTGGGCCCCACGGGGGAGGTACTGTCTGAGCTCTATTTTGAGAGTGAGTAGGAATTGGCCGCATTAAAGGGAGGGGACAGGCATGTCGAACTTGAGGGGCAACCAGTACGTAGGAATGTGGGAATCAGGACACATTTTTGTTAATCACAAATGATTAGGATTTAAGGGGCAAAGGAGACAAAACAGGAAAGCAGATAGTAGATGCTTCAGCACCTTCATGATTTGTGGAGGAATCTGGACTTTGTCATAAAGGCAATCTAAAGATTTCAGTAAGGAGAGTTAATTGACCAAATTCATGTTATCGTGGGACAATCCTCATTGTTAGAAGTGAATAATTTTGATTTCAAAGAGTAAATGAATGGGTTGTTTAATTCACAGGTAAATGCCAATTCACAGACTCATTAAGCTTCATAAGAACTTAATTACTAAGTAGACTGAAAGTACTGTATAAATGAATTAATATTTATAAAGCACTTAGAACAATGCTGAGCATATTGTAAATACTATATGTTAAATAACATAAACCCCCTCAGGCTGCTTGAGTACTACTGAGAAATTTTATGACATCACTTTAATGCAAAAGTTGTGTCCTAGTTACCTGAATTTAACACATTCCCAGAAGTAAGTTACAAATTACTTGAATTTTCATAACTAACAGGAATCTAACAATGCTAGAGATCGAAGAGACCTTATAGGTCATCTAAAATAATTCAGGAGTTGTTTCTCACCTGGTAATATCAAGCCACTGCCAAGAGGAAGGAAACCAGCCATGTATTACTCAATGTTTCAGAAAGCTAACAAGAACTACGATGGTATAAAACACCTTACTTTTACTCTCAACATGTCCTTGTTTCAGTTTTCATCACTAAACGGAATAGAACACTTATGTTTTCAGAAGAAATGTAGATTGCAGTTCTGTGGAAATACTGGCAATTGGTGTGACATAATTTTATTGATAAGAGTTCGTGTTGCCAGAGATTTCTTTACATGAAGTTATTTGAATGCATACTTTATTTTTATCCCCAGTGGGATGATCAGCCCATACTGAAAGCTTATTATACCATAAAATCCTAGAAATGATTTGTTTGACAAAGCAGTCATATTCGATTGTGGGTAACCTTGCTATCCTCAAGGTTGTCTATCTAGTCTGAAGTGATTTCAACCCTGTAAAATAGCACTCACAGCTATAATATTCAAAATATTCAGAGTCTTTCTTTTCTTCTTCTGACTTGAAATTATTTGTGCTGAAGGAATTGTTTCTTTGAAGATAAAAGGATAAAACAGTTTTAACTGGACACCCATATGGGCAAGCTATCACCTATTGAGTCTTATTGGTGGTTTGATACCAATAATCATGTAATTGCTATTTTTAAGAATATGCTCCTTAATGGTTACTCCTCTTTTTGCTAGCCACGCATGACAGGTTTATAGTAGCATCAAAGATAGGTTATTTGGTGGTATATTTTGTTGTGTGGTCACCCCATAAATTTTCAATGATTTGTTTTTCACCCAGTGGTTACATTTCTCTACATATCGCAGAATTTCCTTTTGTCAGAAGTCTTTGTAGTCAGTGACTAGTTGGGCTACTTATTTATCTCTTTCCCTGGAAAGTGTTGTAGCTTCTCAAGTAGTCAAGTGCCAAGAACACAGACCTACAAATTATCATAGTTTCGATAATCAGTAATGAATGGGGAATGTGCAAGATGGTAGCAAGATGGCAAGCAGTAGGAGTGCTCCGTTTTTATGATTATATTTATTCATCTGCCTAAGCGTGGATAAGCTGTACGTCAAATGGTGCTGTGTCACTTGGGAGCACTGAGTCAGCTTGACGGTAAATTGTCTGCAGTACTGCTGCCCCAGCGGAAAAGGGCTGCTAGGAATTACAGCTTTAGGAGTATTTTGCAAGGATAGCACATTGTATTTTTCTTAATGTGCATTTGTTAAACCTAAATAGCTCAATATTGATAAAGTTTTGCCACTAATCAAAACTTTGTTCTGCTGCTATAAATAGCAAGGCGACATTTCTTAGTGCATTTTTATTCCCCTGTCAACCGTCTTCTCTTACAGTTAACTACTGAAAGCTTATTATGCCATAATAAAGAAAATGACATTCAGAATTATAGGCGTTTCCCTTGAGTCTTGTTTTCACTCTATGAGATCCCAGTTTGTATATATTTCTTTTGGGCATCTTTGAAAGTTTTCCTAATGATTTTATCCTGCACAAAAAGAACCTGTCTTTCCTAGCTTCTTTACAGCTGCGTATAGGATTATGAATTACTTACTCTAAGAGCCGATGGGTTGATAAAAACTTTCTTAGTTTTACTTGCTTTCTCTTATTTCAAGGAATGCCAAGTGTGCTATCATTTTTAATGATTAGAGCCCCTCCTGAAAGAACGTGGAGGGAGGCCTGCTTTCCTGTCATGACACCCTGAGAGCCGGAATCTGTAAGGCCTGTAGTAGTACTCAGGAGCTCCCATGGAGCTCAGAGATAGGGCCACATTTATCATTGAGTCTCATGGACAAGCCCCAAAGGAGAAGGATGTTAATAAAAGGAGGGGGGAGGGCAGAGAAGAAGAGGAGACCTTGGGGAGACTAGTGAGAAGGAAGAAGGAAAGAGAAATCAGGAAAAGAGAAATGCTTACAACAGTGCTATCATATGTTATAGTGTATGCTAAAATATTTAATCTGCAGTAACTTGTGTGGTTACTTTTTATGTGCCGAACAGTTTTCTGAGTTACTTGATGTACATTAACACGTTGCATCCTCATAAGAATCGTGTGACAGGTGATACTTATCAGCTGCACAAATCACAAAATGGGGGAGAGCTGAGGGGTCCCTTGAGCCAGGCACTTCAGCTTCACTGCCCTGCCTGTGTGCTTCACCACGGTGCCAAACTGGCCCCATGGGAGGAGACCACCTGCATTTCTTTCGATGTCATTCAGTAGCACTGGGGTAAAAAATTCCTTACATTTGCCCATTGGAACTATATACGAGTATTTCTTGCAGGTATTTTTTTTTAAGTTATATAGTGATGAAGAACTTGCAGAACACGGCAGGGACTCTTCATTTCTACTGTCTCGAGAATGAGAGTGGAATATGGAAAGATATTTAATATTTAAAAGGTGAAAAACACCTCCAAAAGGATGTGTGTTTTGTTTGTTTTGGAACTGGATGTGTACACTGATTATTATAATCTTTGTAAATCAAAGATTTTACTATTCAACAGTCAACACCAAAATCATATATGCTCTTTTGTGGTCAAAGTTTTTTACAAGACAGAAATATCACATGCTAAACAGAGATCCATATTCTTATGTTCTTGTCCAAATGAAAAGGTACAGAATATCTTTTGTGTCTTCATAGAGCAAGGAGCTCCAGAATCCCAAATGTCAGAACATTAGGTAAAAGAGATGCATAACCAATCAATAATTATTCCAAACAATATCTAGATGGATATGTTTACTTTGGTAATTAAAGCACTAGAATGCAGCTATTTAGTGAAAGCTGAAAAATAACAATTACTATTTATTGAACATTTACCATGTACCTGGCATTGTACTGAGTGATTTACACCTGTTATCTCTCATGAGGTAGATAAGATTATTATTCCCATTTAATCAATGAGAAAATTGAGGCTTATGGAAGCTAATTAACCTGCACAAGGACATAAAACTAATAAGTAGTAGTATTGGGAAAAGAATTTCCAAAGAAAAAGTTAGAAATCCACATAAGATAATCCTCTTTAATTGTTGCTATTTATTTAACATGTGGTTACCCATTTACTCTGTGTTGGGACATACCTAACATTATTTCTTTAAGAAACTCTTGGCCCTGCCCAGGCCTCCTTCCTGGCTAACTTCATCCAGGAATAGCTGATGTCATGTTGAGCACTTGTTACGTTCATTTCTAGAAATGGGTATACTTTCTATTTCTAGCTCAGATCTTCTTTTAACCACATAGAAATATCTAAATCTCTATCTAAATGGCAGCAGAGAATATCTGTACTCCGAGTATTTGTTAGAGTTTAATCTGCCAGAAATTCACTTACAAAAAACTAATGATGAAGAGTTATCCTCTATTTCTCCTAGTGTCCTGGCCTCACCTCCAGAGATCCTGGGGTGAGGGCATTTTAAAAAAATCTCCCCAGTGGTTTCCAGTATGTACCCGGGGTTGAGGAGCTCTGAGTATTCTTAAGATTTACGGGATTTTTTTCTTAAATCTCTTTGGATTTAAGTTAGTCACAAGAGAGTTTGGTATCTACATTGGTATAAGTTTTCTCAGCCACTTTCCTGACCTCTTCAATCGCCTGCCATGCTTTTTCTAAAGAATATTTTGAATGACATTGTAAGACATAGTCCTGAGAAACCAGTTACGCTATTAAGGGAAGTCTTGGAGAACATCACAAACGGTGTCTCATCAGGACCAAGAGGAGAGATTTGTCATGTAACTGTGTTTCCTTCGTTGAGTTGGATGCCAAAATTTTGAGGCAAATTGTGCTCAGGAGCAAAACGAGTCACAGCATGAGTTTTCATAGCAGCTTTCTAACTAGCTCATCAATGTTCTCTTTCTCATGATCCCTATTTCAGCTCAGAAGTCTTCTGAAATATCTCTTGATTGTGAGACTTATCAATCTGGGAAGTCAGACATGTGCACATTTTCACGTGCATGTTATACTTTGATTAAAATAAATGTTCAGGCTTAAAAAAGGTAATCTCAGAGAGGTTTCCTCTGCCCACTTTTCTAAAGTAGTCCCACCAACCCCCCATCCTTATTACTTTACATTACTCTGTTGTCTGCCTAACACTTGTTTACATATGACATTCTTTTTTTTTAAGATTTTATTGGGGAATTGGGGGAGGGGAACAGTGTTGGGAATTGGGGAAGGGAAACAGACAAGTTGTTGTCCTTTTGTTCTTTAGTCTAGTTGTGGAGGACATTGCTTCCCTGGCCTAGGATGGTATTATCATTGTGTTCTTCCTGGGTGAGGCAGGTTGGTCTCCGGTCACTGGACGGCCGCTCACGGCGGCTACCCGACTTTCGCAGTAGCTCACGGCAGCCCACTGCAGCTGCATTGCAGCCTACGCTGTCCAGGCGACTCACAGCAGCCCAGCTCCACGAGCTGTTGTTCAGCATATTAGCCTCGAGGGCGCAGTGTCACTGGCCCTGATATGGGATCCGAACTGGGGTCCTGCTGCTCAGAGCTGGCCTCCCAAACCAACTCTTAACCAGTGCGCCACTCGGTCGGCCCTTGACGTTCTTTTTAAAGATTGATTTGTTTATTGTCTTTCTTCCAATGTGCCATTACTAGAATGTAAACTATGAGGACAGTGATCAGGTCCATTTATTCATGACACATCTCCACCGCCTAGAACAGTACCTGACACAGAGTCAGTGCTTAATAAATATTTATTGAAGTAATGAATTTTCTTTTCCCCCCAGTTTCCTCATATGCTTAAAAATTTTATTTTAGCTTGTTAATTGTCCGTATAGACAACCTGACATCCTTTTTGAAACAAGGCAGTTTCAAATGAATAAATGCATGAATAATTTTAGTCTTTCGAAATATTGAATTTATATCCCCTTTGATACTTACACTTATTTACACATACTTAAATAGAGTTCAATGGTCTGTATTTTTAAAAATATAAATACTTTATATATAAAAACAGATTTTAGACTTCTAGGTGGTCTTCTGATTACATCATTTGAGTTGCTTTTAAGATAGAAATCTGTTTTCCCCAACACAGACTATAATACATAACTTGATTTTGAAAATAAAAGAAAACATACTGTATCATAATCAGCAGCTCTAACTGGAAAGAGAAGGAATAGAGAACTTAGTCACTTACCCTCCTCACTCCCTACACCTGTCCCACAATCTATTTGTTGTTTGTATTGAAGACATTTTTCAGAATCATATTCATCAGCAACGGCAAATCAACATTTTTCTTCTCCTTTTTAAAAATTAATTTTGTACCAGGGAATTTTAGCACTTAGCAATTGTTGCCATTTTGTTGCATTTTTTATCCCAAGTAAAGAACATGAGATAACTCTGTGAAGATGGGAAATCGATGATACTTTCCTGAAGACCGACCTCAAGAGCTCATATTCTGCAAGTGGTTTAAATTTTTTCTACCCAAGGCAGGATTGGTTGACAGGTTTCTTAGATCACTTATTCTACTAGGCACTGCCTCATGTCTCTCGCCTTTACATCTAGTTGGTCACTTTCTATTCTTAATTTTTTTCAGTTTGCCTTTTAAGTAGGCTGCTGTGGGAGAAATTGCCTTCATCTCCTCCATGAGCAAGGTCAGGACGTTTGGGTCAGGCTGGTACACACAGGTTGGTACTCCTGGTCATAGCTCAAGCTTTTCTCTAAGTGGGATCTCTTTCTTTCGGATTATATAGCAAGATGCTGCAGAGCTAGCGGCCATTTCACAGAACCAATTCTGCAGATTTCCACCAATGGCCTATGGATTTTTAATGTCTTTGGAATATCCTGTCATAGGTCTGGCCAGGAACCCAGCTGTGGATCCTCAGCAGACATAAGTAATGGTCAAGATTATGCGTGTACTATTTTATATTATAGCTAAATCAACTGTACAACATCATAAAATATGAGAACCATTTTGTGGTCCTGAATCAAAACTTTTATCATACATTGCTTTTGTTTCAAACTTATTTCCTCATAAATATACCTTTAAACTTGGGCAGGTATTGACTGATAAGACAGTGGGGGAAATTCAAGAAGCGTTCATCGCTGTCACCAAGAGTGAAGCTATTTCTGATGGGGGAGGGACTAAAGAGATAGAGCTATTTCAAAACATGGTGTATAGCAATTTTCGTTGCATCTCAGTACCCTCTAGGATTAAAAATGCGGGGGAAATTTTGATGCTGAGATACTGAAAATTCTCATATGATTTAATTTCTGAGGTAAGTTCAGCATGATGTTCTTAAGGTTCTTAATGATCTTGCATAGACAGTGTTCTCTCACAACTAATGAAGGAAAAGCACTATTAATTCATAACTTAACCAATTTAATATGAAATCTACTTGAGATCATTGATTAGTGAGTTGTTTAGGACATTTCTTGAATGTTCTGATTGGGAAGTCATAAAGTTTGCAGTTGTCATAGGATGATGGGGCAAAATTATTTTATTTAATTTAGTTGTGCAGAAAAACATGGAGTGAAGGCATGCATACTCATCTTCGTTTTTATTTCCTCCCAGCATTGAGCACAGAGCCTTGTATATAGCAAATGCTCGACAAACAAATATTTACTAAATGAAATCATCGATGCATGACTTACAGAGAGCCCTGTTCAATTCTTATGCCCCCAGGTCCCTGTTGTTATATTAGCTCTTCACTACTCAATTTTTTTTTCTTTTCTGTTTCTTTCTTTTTTCCCCTCATCTCTTAGTACAGCTTCTGTCCACTTTTCTGTAGCCTCTTTCCATTTGTCATTTTCCTGTGAATTTAGCCTTGCTCTGTTCACTTTCCCTATGACCCCTGGTTTATTTTATACTCATCCCTGACTCTATTTCTGTCAATGGCCTCTTTTTCTCTTAGCAACTACAGTAAAAACAAGTCTCTGAAAGGTTACCTTCATTTACTGTTGGGAACCAGCCCTTCTACACATTGCTAGAGTCATATTTTGGGATTTGGAAAATGTGTTATAGTTCCACAAGCTTTCCATTTTACTACTTACCTTTAAGCCTTATTGATTGATTGATTGATTCATTCATTGTGTGTGTGTGTGTATTTTTTTTCTGTTTGTTTGTTTTGTTCCTTTTAAATTGTCCTGTATTTATTCTTTTCTTTGGGTGTGATTGAAGTGTCCCTTCTGCTCTTTATTGCTGGGTTAACCGCCTTTCTAAAACCATTCTCCTTGTTCTCATGGCTCACAACCCTCTGGATTTAAACAGTGAGTTATGTACTCAGTCCATCCTCCACACTGGCTGAGCATGTAACTTCTCAGTCTTCCCCAGTGCCGTGCGCCATGGCCACATTGCTGCAGGACTCAGACTCAGTACTAAGGAATAATGAGGCACTTTCACAGGTATACTTATAGGCTTGTCATAAAATCCTTCCTGCTTATGTGTGGGTTGGTGATTAAAACACTGATAACTTGGGTGTGTTAATAGAAGGTGTCCCCATGAGATAGACTGTGATCTTGGGCTGGAACTTTATCATTCACATTCACCATCATGTGTTTACTGCTCAGCACTGTGCCTGATGCACAGTTGATGCTCAGTAAATATTTTTGGCCCGCTTTTGTTTCAATTTTCTGTCCCAAAGATGCAGAAGAAAAAATTCTGTGACCATTTATGCGGTCGATTTTTTGTATTTCTGATGTATTTCCCACAGTTACAGTATTTTTTCCCTCTGGGTTATTAAAATCTTTTGTTGGGATGGGTTCGAGAAGAGCATGGGCCTCCTTCCACATTTATTTCTTGTCTCTGACCTCTTCCTTCCTCTCCTCCCCACGTGTATTCTTGCTGGCCCAACAGAGCCACCCTGTATGTGGCATGGCCAGGCTCTGTGAGAGTCCCATCTCTGTGAGCATCTGAACGGAAATAGCTGTCCCTCTTGCTTTAAGTTTGAGACAGGGTTGATTAGGAAAGGCAGGGCCTTGATAAGGAGAGGGGACACTGGAGAAAGTGGTGGGAACTCAGACAGTGATTGATTGGCACACGGTCATTCTACCACATAAAGCCACCATGCTGCCTCTTGGCCGCTTTAATCACTGTGACAAAATCAGTCATGTCAGTTTGTAGCCCTGTCTCCCAACAAAAACAAATCCAAGCTATGCAACCTTTGTGTGTGACTTTATTCACCAAGTTTTTCTATTTGCTGCCTGGAGCTACTATATGTCTTCTGAGATAGTGACATATAGTATTTTTTTTTAATTGGGGAACAATGTGGTTTTTTTTCCCAGGACCCATCAGCTCCAAGTCAAGTAGTTGTTTCAATCTAGTTGTGGAGGGCGCAGCTCAGTGGCCCGTGTGTGGATCAAACTGGCAACCTAGGTTTATGAGCACTGTGCTCTAACCAACTGCGCTAACTGGCCACCCCAAGATATAGTATTTTTGATGGCTCTGAACTCATATGACATATTTAGCCAAGCAGTTCCCTTGATATTCTTGGAATTTTGACTTTTTTTTAACTATAGTTTTGAACTAAGGGCAAAATTCTTTTTTTTTCCACTGTAGACTAGTCCCACATATGTTTTTCTCTTATATTTTATTTTTATTTTTTTCCACTTTTTACTTCCTTTTTAGGGATTAACAAGTTAATATAAAATACTTTATTTCTTAGGTAGTAGATATTACCCATATAGTAAAGAAACCTCCATGCCTCCAAAAGATCTGCACATCTCATTGAAATCAGAAAAAAACACCACTAGAAAATAGTCACATTAGTATAAGTAGAGGTCCCAGGGAAAGATGGCACTCTGAGCTGTTTTCAAGCATTTCTATCTTAGTGTGAATGATGGATCTGAAGGTAGGTTTAAGATCAGAAAAGAAAATAAGGGCTTGTGTGGGCTGGGCGAGTGGCGCGATGGTTAAGAGCTGGCTTGGGATGCCAGAGGGTCCCGGTTCAGATCCCACATCTGAGGGCCAGTGACACTGCCCTCTACAGCTAAGATGCTGAACAACAGCTCAACCTGGAGCTGGGCTGCTGTGTCACCGGCGAAGGCGTAGGCTGCAGTCCCTGTGGTAGTGGGTTGCCATGGGCTACCGTATGTAGCCAGCAGCCAGCGTGAGCGGCCGTCCAGAAGCCGGCGACTGATCTGCCTCACCCAGGAAGAGTGCAATGATGGTGCCAACTTGGGCCAGTGAAGCAATGTCCTCCACAACTAGACTGAAGAACAAAAAGGACAGCAACTTGTCTGTTACCCTTCCCCAATTCTCCAGCACTGTTCCCATCCCCCCAATTCCCCAATTAAAAAAAAATCTTAAAAAGAAAAAAAAAAAGAAAATAAGGGCTTGTGGTGGGGAGGAGTTTCCACATCAAAATATTAGTATCTAGTAGCTGGCCACAGAAGTTAACTGTTTAACACTTTTCGTGACTTCAGCTGACCTAGTATAATCTCAGGAACAAAATAATTCATCCTAATAAAATAATTCATATTTTTTATATAAAATTACTTTTGCACCAACCTAATATATATATGTATATATGTATATATAGTTTTTACAAGAGCTTTATTGAAATATAATTTGCATACCAGACTATACCTATTGAACAATAGAGTACAATTCAAAGTTTATTAGTATATTGAAGCAGCTGTGCAACCATCACCACAGTCAATTTTAAAATATTCCCGTCGCCTCAAAAAGAAACCTCACACACATTCACCATACACATACTCTCTTCCGAACTGCCTATGCCCAACCCCAGCCAACCACAATCTGCTTTCTATTTCTATAGACTTTCCTATTCTAGACTTTCCATATAAATGGAACCGTTCACTATGTGCTCTTTCATGACTGGTTTCTTTCACTTACTGGGTTGTCGGAAAAGTCATGATGCATGTTTGCGACAGATGGCACTAGTTCATTTTTGGAAGTACTATGGTCACTCACATCTATGTTATTGCTATGTCATTTGACAGCTGACAGTTCTAGCTTCATTAAAAAAAATGGAGCGATTTGGTTGAGTTTTGGAGATTTTACAAGTTGAAGATGGAAGACCAAACTGTGCATTTTTGCCATATTTTACTGTTTCACTTCCATAAAGGGAAGAATGCGCGTCAAGCTTGTGAAAAGTTGCATAAAGTTTATGGTGACAATGCTCTACAAGAACAACAGTGCCAATGATGGTTCACGAAATTCCGTGCTGGTGATTTTGATCTCAATGACGCTCCTCGGTCAGGGAGGCCCACCGAGATTGATGATGACAAAATAAAGGCATTGATCAAGTCAAACCCACATTACACGACACAAGAGATTGCAGGAACGTTGAATATCCATCATTCAAGCATTCACGACCACCTGAAGAAGCTGGGATACATAAGCAAGCTTGATATTTGGGTTCTGCATGAACTCAAAGAAGTTCATTTTATGGCGTGTATAAACATCTGCAATATGCTCATTAAACATGAGGAAAACGATCCTTTTTTGAAGCGACTGATAACTGGTGATGAGAAGTGGATTGTTTATAACAATGTGGTGTGCAGATGGTCTTGGTTCCGACATGATGATTCACCTCAAATGACATTGAAAGCAGAAATTCATCAGAGGAAGGTTATGCTCTCAGTGTGGTGGGATTTTAAAGGTGTCGTGTTTTTCGAGCTCCTACCCAGGAACCAAACAATCAATTTGAATGTATACAATCAGCAATTGGACAGTTTGAATGAATCCATCATCCAGAAACGTCCAGAACTTGTTAATTGTAGAGAAGTTGTGTTCCATCGCGACAACGCAAGACCACACACGTTTGATCACCTGTCAAAAATTATTGGAGCTTGGATGGGATGTGTTGCCACACCCACCATACTCGCCTGACCTTGCGCCATCAGACTTCCACTTATTTCGCTCTCTTCAAAACTCCTTACATGGTATAACGTTCAATTCAGATGAGGCTGTAAATCAGTACCTTGTTCAGTTTTCTGCAAATAAAGATAGTTCCTTCTAAGAACGAGGGATTATGAAGCTCACTGAAAGATGGCAAAAGGTTATCGAACAAAACGGGCAATATATCATTGATTGATCTATGTTCTTTATATAAATAAATGACCTTTGAAAAACAGAAAATATGTCATGACTTTTCTGACAACCCAGTAGTATACTTAGTATAATGTTTTCATGGTTCATTCATGTTGTAGCATGTGTTATTACTTCCTTCCTTTTTATTGCTGAATAATATTCCATTATTTATGTATTTATTTTGATGAAAATTTGGGTTGTTTCCACTTTGGGGGAATTATGCATAGTGCTGCTGTGAACATTTATGTAAAAGTTTTTGTGTGAAAACACACACACCAAAGATCAAAACAAGCTGTGAAACAATACTTTTATCCTTAATACATGCAGCAGTACATGTTTCATTCTACTCTGTTCTTTGCCATTTTCTAAAAAAATCCTGGCCATTATGCCTTAAAGCAGTTGCAGAGTTCTTTAATGGATGACCTGACCTATGGTTTTAAAAACTGTGCTACAGGGGTTCCTGACAGGTGAGCCTAGTACTTATGAGGCAGCTCTTCCTTGGGTAGCTCTGGTTAAAAAGGTTTTAGAAGGTTGAGTCAATGTGTGCCTAGTTGAAGTTTCCAGTCATTAATTTTTGTTGCTTGTACTTTTCCTGGCAACAGTATTAGAGACATCTCTACGGTTGTGTTATTCCTGCCTCAGCTGTTAATGTGGCATCAGTGAAATCGACCATGGGAAGGTGCTTGTGAAAGTTTCTTTAGGACAACTTTTATTACCTTTTTAATTTTAAAAAGCTTATGTTTTGAAATAATGTAAACATTAGCTTGGCTAAATATGTCATATGAGTTCAGAGCCTTCAAAAATACTATATGAAGGGCCAGCAGAGTGGTTCAGTTGGTTAAGAGCTCACTCAAGAGTGCGAGCTCTGGGCCGGTCGAGTGGTGCATTGGTTAAGAGTTGGCTTGGGATGCCAGCTCTGAGCAGCAGGGCCCAGGTCGGATCCCACATTAGGGCCAGTGATGCTGCGCCCTCTACAGCTAAGATGGTGAACAATAGTTTGACCTGGAGTTGGGCTGCCGTGAGTCACCGCTGTCGTAGGCTGCAGTGGGGCTGTCCAGGAGCGGGCGTGAGCTTTCATGAGCTGCCATAAGCCACTGTGAGCAGCTGTCCAATGGCCGGCAAGCGACTGCCTCAGCTGGGAAGAGCGCAGTGATCACAATACAAACATGGGCCAGTGACGCGACATCCTCCACAACTAGACTGAAGAACAAAAAGGACAGCAACTTGTCTGTTCCCCTTCCCCGATTCCCCAAAACTGTTCCCCTCCCCCAGTTCCCCAATAAAATCTTTTTAAAAACCCAAAAAACAAATAATGCGAGCTCTGAGCAACAGCAGTTCGATTCCCAGCCCGAGCTGAGGTGTCGCTGAGCTGCCAACAGGTGGCAGGATGGCTCAGCTAAAAAAAAAAGAAAATGAAAAAATACTATATGGCACTCTCCCAGAAGACGTATATCATTGTCTTAAAGAAAATGCAGCTCCAGGCAGCAAATGGCAAAATTTGGTGAATAAAGGCACACACAGAGGTTAAATAGCTTGGATTTGTTTTTGTTGGGAGAAAGGGCTATAAAGTGACATAAATGATTTTGTTACAGTGCTTAAAGTGGCCAAGAGACAGCACGGTGGCTTTATGTGGTAGAATGACCGTGTGCCAATCATTGCCTGAGTTCCCACCACTTTCTCCAGTGTTTCCTCTCCTTGTCATCAAGGCCTTGCCTTTCCTATAATCAACCCTGTCTCAAACTTAAAGCAAGAGGGACAGCTATTTCCGTTCAGATGCTCACAGAGATGGACTCTCACAGAGTCAACAAAATTTAGTTGTTGTTTTTTTTTTTTGAAGACGTAATCATTATAGATTTAGTTGATGGTGTCCTGCCTTTCCACTTCCCCTCCCTTCCCAGAGGAAATTATCTTGCAAAGGTTTCATCTTCCCTGGCTTTGTTTTCATTCTTTTACATAAATATTTATTCAGAAATGATACATCTTACTATAAATTGTGTTTTTTAAATGTACATATTTGGTATCGTATAAATCCCTTTGTCACATCTTTGATTTTCAATCTCCTATGTTGATACAGGTAAAATAAATGAATTCATTCTCTTTTATTGCTATCTGGCTTTCCATTTTGTAAACCTACCCTCATTTATTTATTTTCCCATTAATGGCATTTATAGGTTGCTTCCAATTGCTTGCTGGTATAAGCAGTATATGCCATTGATATATCCATGTGCGTATGCTTCTGTGGGACATGTATTTAGAGTGATATTGTTGATTCTTAGGGTTTGTACCTTCTCAGTTTCTCTACAATCGCTAAATCACACAGTGATGTGCCAAATCGCACAGTGATGTACTAATGGACCAAAATTCATCCTACCAGCAGTGCATGAGAATTTCTTTATCATTTAGAATCATCAAACTTTTAAATTTCCAACATTAGTGTGGGTGTGAAATGGTGTTCAATTATTTTACTTTCATTTTCCTGATGACTAATGAGATAGAGCACCTTTGGTGATTATAGTTCTTCCTCTGAATGACCTAATTGTACACTTTCGTCAGCTTTCTAGGGGGCTATTTGTCTTTTTCTTGTTGGATTATAGGCATTTTAAATATATTATTGATTCTTTTCTATCATTGGTTATCTCTGTTGCAAATACTTTTTAAAAGTCTTGTAGCTTACCTATTCATTGCCATGGTATCACTTGTTGGAACATTAAAAAGTGTTTTTTATCTTATCCAGATCCATCTTTTCTTTCCTGATTCTTGGTATGTTTGTGTATTACTTTACTACTGAAGAATCTACTCTAGTTTTGGAATATTCTTACTTTTTAGTAAAATAAGCCCAATATAGTTCTCTTCTTAAAAAAGTATTGTAGGATAGTGATTATGAGTTAGAAGACCTGGAATTAGACTGTGGATTCAAAGTCCACCTTTGCGACTAGCTAACTGTGTAAACTTGGCATACATTTAATTTTTCTAATCCTGAGTTTTTACACCAATAACATAGCAATAGCAATAGTACCCAGCTCATACGGGGTTGTGAGGATTAAAGAAGGTAGTACATGCAAAGTTTGCAGCGGAGCCTATAGGCCTATAGTAAGAGCTCAATAAATGTTCGCTTTTTTTTTCAGCTCCCATAATTATTTCTTTGTATAAAACAAGTATATAGTTTTTGTGTGTGTGCACAAATCAGTGGATTTCTCTGATTTCACAAGAGCTGTGATTCACATCAAGTGTTCCAGGAGGTAGAACAATTTGAACCCTGATGCTAATTCTGAGTTCCAGGTTTTGTCTCACTGTATTCTTTTTAGGAATTTAGCAAACCAGGTTAGACTTGTTTCTTTTTTTTCTCCCCACATAATATTAATTCAAATATCAGGTGGGATTTGTTCTTTTTTAAATTGAATGAGTAACCATGCAGCGTTGTTACTTTGAGATGGGAAATATCTCTGCCTTTGCTGAGACCTCAGCAGTCTGTATCCTGAGTCGAGCTGTTTCCAGCTGGGAATTGAGGAGAAGAAAGGAGAGCAGGTCATGAAGAGGTTAAGAGGCAGCAAGGTAAAAGGTTGGACTCACAGTTCCCAAACTAGACTGAGTGTTAGAATCTATATTTTTACCTGGATTAGAGGATGAGATGCTCTATTTTTATAGCTCATTTTAGTGTCTTTTTTTAAAGCACGTTTTATCTGAAGAACTTCAAAATGCAAAAATCGGAAGGAACAGGCAGTTGAGGAAGAAAGGACACCCAGATTTTTATAGAAGATACCAGTTATTATAACAAAGTTCATTCCTTTTCTGTGGAAACTAAGATTGCCTTGCATTTGAAATATATTTATGACAATGATATTCATTTTAAATACAGTTTTTATAACAACTTGAGATACACTTAGTGTACCATAAAATTCACTCTTTTGAAATGTACAATTCAGTGGTTTTTAATACAGCTTTTATTAAAACATTTAGTTGTTCTGAATTCTCCGTTTTTCTCTTTACTTTTTATCATTCTTCTGTTTTAGTCCCATTGTAAGCTAGTTGTGATCATAAGTTCCTTTCCTCAGCTTCTTGTTTAGACATCTCTGGGCCCAGCATTAGATGTAGCCTTCAGCTCAATGGAAGAACTTCCATTTTCTTGCAGTGTATTCTCATATTTAATAAATATTTTAACACTTAATCAATCAACCATGTGTTCCTGAATCTCCAACAGTTTTCAACAAACAGTCTTTCCAAAATCTGTCATTCCAAAGTTAATTGTTTGTGTTATTTCTTTCTCAAGAAATAATTAGGTTAGAAGAAGTCCGTATGCTTTTATTTTAGCATCATATGCTCACTGCAGGAAGAGAGGAACTCCAAGTACAGACATTTATTGTTGCTGGTGGTGTTGGTGGGGCACCTGTGTGTCTGTGAAAAGAGTCTTCGCAGAACACCCCATTTCCAACGGGCCATTGGTTCAGTTCAGTCCTCACATTTCACTCGATGAGAGAAACCGTTCCCCTTGTTCTGCACCTTCTGGCCCTTTTACAGTTGGGTATTTTAGTTATGTTTGAGCTATTCATCATGCCTTTTTATAGCTCCTGTACTCTGCAGCGTGTTTTCACTAGAACTAGAGGTTCTTGATTTCTCTTTTTTTGTCATCCTGTCTTTGAATAATGAGGGAACCGAGAAGATTGCAAATATTTAATAGACTTTAATTCTTGTTCCTTTCCTTATGAAGTTTAAACTTGCCAGTTTTACAATTAAAATTTTTCCATTGTTTCTTTTATTTTTCAGATTAAGCCTCAATAACTGTTTTGGGTGACACTAACTGTGTGTGTGTGTGTGTGTGTGTGTGATGGAATTGTTTCCTGTGATTCGATTTGTGAACAGACATTTTTTTAATTCACTCTACAAGTATTTTATGAGGGTCTGTTACATGGCAGGCACTGTCCTGGGCCCTCGGGATAGATCAGTGTATTAAAAAAACTTCTTTCTTTATGGACTTATGTTCTAATAGACAAAAACAGAATAAATTGTAAATTATATAGCATATTAGAAGGTGGTGAGCACTATGGAAAGAAAAGCAAAAATATAGCAAAATAATGGGCATTGGGAGTACAAGTGTGGGGGGGTAAGGGGAGCCTAGGTTGTAATTTTTAGTAGAGTGGTCCATGAGGCATCACAGAAACGGCGACAAGGGAACAGCCTTGAGGGAGCCAGGCAGCTGTCGGAGGAAGAGCCTTCCAGGACTTGAGAACAGCCGGTACAATGACTCCAAGGCTGGGGCTTGTTTATCGAATATGAGTAACAAGGCTAGCACCCCGAAGACGGGTGTCAGAAGGTCTGACTGAAAATTGTGCTGGGGGCAATATTTGGAATTATCCACGTCTCTGGCAGTATTTTCAGTTTCATTTTGTGTTCTCAAAGGATTGTGTTATCTCACCAAAGAAGACCAGACAGATTTTCACTGTGGTGGCTGAATGTAATCCACCCCCCCCCCACCACCACCACATGCAGTATAATGTATTTGGATTCTTCTGTGCAAGACTGAATTACTTCCGTGCACTTAAACATACTTCCCTTTTCTGTTTAGCACATACATAGCTATGGGTCACTCTTTTTGCAGGATGTTCTCTCCTGTGTGGTGGTAGATAATTTTAATGCTAGCCTGCCATAAAGCTTACTAAGTAGCAAATCATTTCTACTATGCTGAACAGATGAGAGGCATACTTCCAAGTCATCTTTGAACATATCCTGTTTCACAAATGGAGGAAATAGTCCTAAATTGCATTAAGAGAGTTTTGTTAGCCATTTAAGAGGAAAAATAAGATGATTCAGCATTGGGACAGACTTCAAATAGGGGTTGAGAACTGTTTGAAGAGCTTATAAGATAACCTCCACAGTTATTTTTTTCAAAGTGGGTTTGAGTTGTTTGTTTCCTCACAGGTGGAAAATGAATCACATAACTCACTGAGGTTCCCTAAAGTCAAAGTTGTATCCTTCTCCCTCTGACCTATGGATAATACACACCACGGGTGCCATTTTGTGCCAAAGAAATGTATACAAGTGGACACTTTCGTCAGTGTTGCTCGAGGAGTTGTTCGCTGTAATCAGAAGTGTCTGGATGCTGATGATAACCACTTTGAGCATCTCTTGTACTTGCAGAAGTCAAATGTGACTTGTATTCATTTTTTGTTATAGGTATATTTATTACAATTTTAAGAGTTTTTTCATTTCTTAAAAAGTGTATACATTTTTTGGCATCCTCTGTATTTCAAATCATGTATCCAAAGGACTAGCAAACTGACTAACACACATTGGTTGAATAAAATGAGCACAGGAACACAGGTTAGAAATTTTTAAGGAGAGTCAGTGAAATGCATATGCTGATAACAGTTATACTCTATATAACTCATAGAGTTTATAACTAGTGCTGATAACTACTAGAGAACTAACAAAGAAAGCAGCCTTTATTATGATTATATTCCTGGGACCTATTTCCAATTTTTGCGAATTTTCTAAAATAAATTTTGTTCATATTATTGCCAGATAAAAGTTGTCACATTTGTTTTACATTTGTAAGTGAGTGCAAACCTTGTGCCAAGCAAGGTGCTAAGTAAGTGTTGGGAATACAGAGGCACAGAGTTAAGAGTGGAGGATGGTGTAGCTGTAAGACATGGACCTTAAAGAGAGAGCAAAGGAGGAATTGTCATCTGGAAGTGAAAAGGGGAAAGCAAGAAGCGTTCTGACTCCTGGATGTAGCACAAAATTCTGTTCACACATGCTCAGACTTTTGCTGATCATGTGAATAGTAAATGGCACTGATGGACCTAAGGTGTCCTGTGCACTTTATATGTATTCAGTCTTCCCGGCAATCCTCAGAGGTTGGTACTGTTGCTCCATTTACTAAATGGAGAAACTTGAGGCACAGAAAGATTGCACAATTGGCCCAAGGTCCTTCAGTTTGGGGAGGGATGGAGGTAGAATTTGAAATAGGGAATTTGGCTCTAGTACCTGGAGTGTTTAGCCACTACCCTCTGTAGCTTTTCACAAGTAACTGTTCACAGTTTTAAAACAGAAGGAACACTCTTCAGTACAAGAGTTTAGCAGTGGATTATGTCACTGTCATGTACAGTAGTAACATGCCTTTCCAGGGCAGAGACTGTATCTTCCTCAGAGCCTGCTATGGCTGTCATGGAGTCCTGTGCACACAGGGGCAGAGCAGGGTTTGGTGGTGTCCTGGAGAATGGCAGAGCACACAGGGCAGGCCGGAGAAGGACAACGAAGGTGGCAGTGGTAGCCTGCTGAGGAAGCCGGTCCTGGGAATGTTTTGGTCAGGAGTCCTTGCCAGGAGGCAGCTTCCAAGAAACTCAGCTGGGGTAGAGTCGAGCGACTACCCACACACTTCTCGGAAGTGAATGAATTCTCCTAGGGCATCATTTAATAAATTGATGGAAAAGTGAACTCCATGTTACTGCAAAGTATTCATTTGCTTCAGAGCAACGGGAAGTAAAAAAACCCACCAAAACTATCATAAAATGGACAGAAAGAATGACTGTGCCCAGCCATTTTTCTTTGTAAAAGAGAATCAAGATGTCTTGTAGGAAGGAGTCTTTTCTTTAACCCAGCATATCAGAGGCATGGAGGACTCATTAAACTGCTCTAATTTGCCCCCAGTGGAGGCAACACCTAGTGAGTTTAGTTTATTCAGCTTTATATCAAAACACATCAACAGCATAGAGACCTGGGTTATGTATGGAGTAGCAAGAACAGTTCAGTGTCTCTGCATGCATGCTCTTTTGTTAAGGCTGAGAGTTTAAGCAGATGGAGGAATGAATGGCTCTACTCTAGCTAGTGGCTCCCACGCTCCACCATCCTGCCCAAACGAAGCCATGGTCTCTTGTGATTCTGTGTGCATATCCATTCTGTTTTTGACACGGAGTGGATCAAGTTCCATCAGCCTTTACCATGAAATTGCTTCTGTTAAGAGCTGAGTCAGGCCAGTGAAGAAAAGAGTGGTGAGACTAGGGATTTTATTATTTTTTTATATTCAGACACAAAGTCATAAAAAGTAATTACAAGTTTCCAAAGTTATGTTGTAGTTTTTTTTTTCTCGTATGACAATATATTTCAGGGCTAAGGGACAGTTGACATTTGATTCTGACTTTCCATCACTAGACACCACTAGCTTTTCCCAGGTTTAGAAGACCCTTCGGCGATGATCAGTGTCTCCTGGTTTTAGGGCAGCAGTTATTCCTTCTATTCAGCTTTGCAGAGAGCTGGGAGTCTACCCCAGCACTGCAGAGTCAGCTTGTTTCAAATAGTAATTATTTTCCAAGTTATAGTTTGCTACAAGCTTTTCTTGCCATAATGTGTACACACATGCACACACACATGCACGTACAAGCTTTATTGGACGTGCAATGGGTAATGTGACTTGGTTTGTTGAGTTTTTCTGTTTCTCTTAATAATAGTGTCTCTTAGAATTTCCTGCTTTCAGAGATTATGGTCAATGTATTTTTAAAAGGCAATTCACTTTAATAGGGGAAATGTTTCATGGTGAGGATTGGGTGCCAAGATTGGTCTATTCATTGCCAGGGCAAATAGTGACTAGCATCAGTCAATGGTAGAAGTGTAAGTAAAAGTAATTCCTGGTGTTTCTTTCATTACTATTGTTACCGAGCAAAGGCTCACTGCCTGACGCGCATAATGCCAATACTATGGCATCAGCTTTTGAGAAAAGAAAAGGCTTTATTCTGAGGTCCAACAGCAAAGAGACAGGAGACAAGGCTCAAATCTGTCTCCCTGATCGAGGGCTTAGGGTAGAATGTAAGTGGTTAGGGAAAGAAGGGCTGTATGTGGAAGCTCTGCAGGGCAGGTTTTCAATGGGAAGGCTTTGGGATTTGACCATTTATGGTGCGATACAGTACTAAGCTTCAGCACCAGATCATCCTGGACAGCGGACCCTTTGTTTCTGAAGGGATTCTGGTGATAAGTTCCCATCAAGTCCCAGCTTTTTGATTCTGTAATGGGGTGGAGGTGGGGTGGGGGTAGGGTTGGGGAGACAGTACTTTGGTTCTGGGTGTTATTTGCTGTAAAAATTCTCTCCTCTGAGCATGCTTCCGCTGCATTACCTGTGGTTTTGTTCTGTTGTCTCTGCAAAACAATTCAGTATCTGGTTAGAAACAGGATAAGACCACTTTGAGCTGGTTCTGTGTTCCACTCTTATCCAACAGAATAATTTCATTGTTTTGCTACCTCTTAGGTTTTTTTCTGGTAACCTGTTGGAAAAATTGTACTCATTTAATTTCTTTAGATTCAGATGTTTTTGAAGTCAGTATCCCAGAAATATATAACAGATTTTTCCTATTGGGTGTTTGGTTTTCTCACCATGTATCATGAATGGATACTTTCAATTTTCCTGTAATTTAAGGGTAAGGAGTTACCCTTCAAAGCAGCCTGGAGACACCAGCTGGTAGTATGTGGAAGACCATCAGTTTAAGAATTTGGGGGGAGGGGACAGATTCATGTCATACTGAATCTGTGTAGCAGATTCTTGCTATGTTATAGCGCTATGTGCATTGAAGGATTCTGTGGTCTCTCTCTGTCTGTCTCTCTCTCTCTCTCTAACACACACCCCCCCCACCCCCCCACCCCCCACACATAAACACACACTTCCATCGTTCTGTCGATGAAAAACATCCACCCTAAGAGAAAACTTACAGGACTCTATTTGAGCCAAACTGACGACAATTGCCAGGAAACAAAGTCTCAACGGATTGGGAAAATGCTCCAGAAAATGGACATTTTGCAACTTATTTTATACATTAGAATCAAAGGAGGAAGGTTACATGAAATCCATTGGTTGTAGATTAAGGGGGTGGGAGAAAGCAAAGTTTGGAAATCTTTGGGATTGGATAAGTGAAATGGAGAGACACACACTTCTTTTACATTGGTGGGTACAGCATAATTAATTGCATTTTACAGCACATAGAGATAGTATTTGAGGAACAAGATAACAATGAGGGACTTTGTAGTTTCCTGCTCTGGTGTGGTGGGTTGTGCCCCCTGGAGGGTCTGGAAGAATAGATTACTCTGATATTGCAAGGGTATGTTATCTTAGATGCAAAAAGACACAGACAGGCTTAAGGTAAAGATTGATCTTTGTCCAGGAAGCTACAGGCCAAGTATCTGACTTCCCGCCATGGCCCACCTTTGTTAGAAATTTTTGTGTTCACGCCATCCTCTGTGATTATTTTCAGTCTCCTGAGCTTGTCAGGTTTAACATGTGGCCCCTTTTACATCCACAGTTCCTTCCCTTCATAATTGTGGTAATTAAAATAACTAGTTTGTTCTTCCTACTAATCTTTATTCTAGCAACTTGGGAAACAAAACAACAACAAAAAGAAGTGTTTTGCAGGGGTTCATGTCCCTGGGATTCTTTCATTTTATGTCCTAATAAAGAAAGCCTTTGGTGGGTAACTGTTAAGTTACAGGTGAAAAAACATCTTTTGAATGTTCTTGACATTAGAGATGTACTGCATTTTTTTTCTTTTTCTTTTAAGCAGGAGCTTTGTTCTTGCAATATTTTACTTAGATTATTCTTTGTGTTCTTGGAAAACTTTTGGACAATTGAGATAGTAAAGAAGGAATCTGTTTCTTTTAAAGTTTAGTGTGTGTGTGTGTGTGTGTGTGTATGTGTGTGTGTGTGTGTATGTATTGTATCTGTGTGAGCAGAAAGTCCTCTAGAATTATATAGTTTTTAGTCTTTAGTTCTAGGAGAGAAAAAACCCTTTTTACCCTATATAAATTAGTTTATCAAAGTAAATTCTATGAAATTCTTATGTGCCAACTGTTCATTATGGGATTTTATTCAGTGATATTTCGGATTTTTCTTTCTTCCAACATTTGGAGCTGGCCGTTTAGTGGCAGTGAGCCTTAACTGTCAGATGCCTCTAGCATCTATGTAAGGGAGATGAAATTAAACGAGTAGACACACAAAATCCATTGACATAACAGAACTGGGTGAAGTGAATCTTGATGTGAAGAACTCACCATTTTTATTTTTATCCTTTGGATTTGGCCTGTTTCTGATGTTGCCTCCAGGAGAGACTGTGACCCAGGTGGCAGAGACCCCTTATCTCCAGGCTGCTTTTAAAATGACCTGATTTAGAGCTGAACTGACTAGTTATTCACTTGAGCTAAACTGTTTACTGCTTTTCTCTCCTCTCCTCCTTTTACCTGTCTTAATGTAGCATTCAGTAGTTATGTTATTCTGTACAAGATTTCATATATTCTTTTCACCATAAACAAAAAATTTTAAGTGTTTTTCTCACATCATTCTATAACTAATGCTATTTAAAGTTCACATGTAGGGAGAAATAGGATGAAGCATAGAAAGTTTTAGTGACTCCACTTCAAATCATAAATCAATAGCAGGGCCAGGAAGAGCTCTAAATCTCTCTGCTAAGCCTTCCTTGCATTAAGGAAGAGTATCAGTTTCCAGAGCTGATTTATCTCAGGGACTTGGTCTGCTGATTTTGTTGCATCCAAATGTTGGGGTTCCTTGCACTCAGATTTAATTACAGCTCAATATGACTACATATTGTATTGTTCTTAGGCTACTAAAGATCTTAAAGGCTTTGACTTTCAGGATTATGCAAGTAAGCGTTTTCTTGTTCAGGCCTTAAATTGAAGGCCTAGTAATGGGAGGTTAATGTCCAAGACGATGGAGAGACCGATTTATCAGAAGATAGCTGGAGCATAAATAGCTAATGAGGCTGGCTGGCCTGACTTCCTGAATGGAGATGAAAACTCGAGCCAGTACCAGTGTCAGCACAGTTTCTCTGCCTCCAGCTTGTTGGGGTAGAGGCCACTGGAGAGAAGGGCCCGCGGCCGCCAGGGAATCACAGATCTAAGGCTTTCTGTGCTGTCAGAACTAGAAAATACGTCAGGGAAATTCAGAGAATGCCAGTCAAGAGCTCATCTAAGGAAAGCCTTTTTTTTTTTTTTTCCGGTGTATTTGGCTTCACCTAGGGTTCCTGGGTATTGAGATCTACACAACATGATCTTTGTACTGGGGTAACACATCCTAACATAAGGGCATTTTCACATCAATGTTTACAATATTTTTATATCAGTTATAAAATTTTTTCACATCAAATAAAGCCAATAACAAGAATTTGAATTTGAATTAAAGAGCAAGTTCAACTAGAAGAGAATTCCATGGGACTTAATTACACATTAGACTCACATGAGTAGCTCTTTAAAAAATTACGGGAATTCCAGTGTATTGCTCATTATCTTTACTTATTTAGGAAAAAAAAACACAGTGTATTTAGAGTCTGTATGGTCAAGTGGTAAAGTACTTGTAGAGATGTTTCTGAAAACCTGTAGGCCATTGCTTGATTTATCTGGGATGGCCACCAGGTGGAATTCCTTTTTCTTCCTTTTTGGCTTTTTTTTTTTTTACCACCCCCTCATTTTTTAAAATTAAAGTTTATTGGAGTGACAATTGTTAGCAAAGTTACATAGATTTCAGGTGTACAATTCTGTAATACATCATCTATATATCATATTATATGTTCACCACCCAGAGTCAGTTCTCCTTCCATCACTGTATATTTGATCCCCTTTACCCTCATATATACCATTCTCCCCCCTTACCATCTGGTAACCACTAAACTATTGTCTGTGTCTGTGAGTTTTGTTTCTTCATTTGTTTTTCTTGTACTTTTGTTATTTTCAGTTTTATATACCACATACCAGTGAAACCATATGGTTCTCTACTTTTTCTGTCTGACTTACTTCGCTTAGCATTATAATAATCTCAAGATCCATCCATATTGTTGCAAGTGGCACTATCTCATCCTTTCTTAAGGCTGAATAGTATTACATTGTGTATATATACCACAACTTCTTTATCCAAATATCTGTCAAAGGATACTTTGATTGTCTCCATATCTTGGCCACTGTAATTTTTTTTTTTTTTTACTTTTTAAACTTTTGTTAATTTGGTTGAACTCAGCTACACAATTCAGGCAGTAAACTGTCAAAAGAACATAGACTTTACTTGCAAGAAATATGTTGGAATTGAATAAGCATGAGATCATTACTTTTCAGAGTTTAACAAATTTTGTCATAAATTGTGAAGGTAAGGTAAGGGAGCTGTTGTTTATTGAACATCTGTTATCTCAAAGGCCTTTACACCCATTTCCTATTATTTTCAGGATAAAAGAGTACATTTATTACGTTGGTATAGAGTAGTGGTGGCCTCCAGCTCTGCTCCCTCCCCAGCCCTCCATCCCCCTCCTTGAGCTGTGCCCTGCTGTGCATTCCAAGGGATGTGTGGCAGCGATGGGGACAGCAGGAGGCCATGAAGCTTAGTACTTCCAGAGGGGCAGTCTGTTCCGGTTCAAAGTCATCACCCTTTCCTTTGGCTTTTACACAGGGGTTGTCTTCTGGCCTTAGAGTATTCCTTATCAGAGCCTCAGGCCCCTGGGCCCCTTCACTTGGTACTTGGTGGAACCATCCTTCCCCCTCCTACATAATGGGTGTTGGCTTGCCTGGCTGATTCACTGGGGAGAATTCCTTTATGCCATGATACTGTCCAAGTCTAAAGGCATCACGAATGGTGGGGCCTAACTACTGTGGTTCCTAGACTTTCCTCTTTGGGGTCACCTCTCTCCATCTTGATTGCTTACTGACCAAAATGCCAAAAGCAAACTGAAAGACATCAAAGATTTCTCCACCCTTTGACGTCTAACCTCACCTTTTTGGAGCGGTACTATGTTTACTTCATCTTTCTACACTTTAGAAAGTTAAGATTCTCTAGTTATTCATTATTTTCTATGCTCTGGTTGAGCTTGAGTAGATAATAGGAAAAGATTTTA
>NW_017732252.1:569206-570286 GCF_001890085.2 Hipposideros armiger | reverse complement strand
GAGATTAATTTCTACCAATAAATTTCAGTCTTTCTCTGTTTCTCTTCTGGAAAAATAAATAGTGATTCTAAACCCTTGACCCCTCAGAATCACATGGGTAGCTCTTTAAAAAGTATTATTCCCCAGAATCCACTGCAGACCAAATGAATCGGAATCTTTGAGTTTGGGGCCTAAGGACTGGTATTTCTTAACAAGCTGCCCGAGCAAGGCTAATGTGCAGCCAGGATTGAGAACCACTGGTGTAGTTTTTGGCATCTGTAGTTCGTGCCTGTTTCCCAACAATAGATGCCTCACATTTTCTGCCTCAGGAATATAGCATTTCTTACAATCCCCTGAACATGCTGAGCTGTTTCCCATTTTTGTGCCTTTGTTGGTCCTTTTGCCTGGAGCGCTTCTCCCTGCATTGTTGTCAGAGGAGCACCTCCTCAACCCTCTGTAACCCTCCAGTCGGAGGGCTGCTCTTTATCGTGCACATATGTCTATTAGTGGACGTTTAAATATTCTGTGATGATTTGTTTAGTAGCTCCCCTTTTTAACTGTGAGTTTCCTGGATGCAGCAGCCTAACGCTTCTTTGTATCTGCAGGGCCTAATACATCTCCTGGGAGGTATGGTCAGCACTCCACAAAGGTTAAATGAACTATAACTTACACTGTAGTTATCACAATAAATCTACAAAATGTGACTGTTGTTTTTGCTCTTTTAGAGCGGAAGATGTTCAATTCAGAGACACTGAACAATTTGTCCTACTTTGTTCCATCAATAAAGGGAAGATCCAGAATTCAAGCCCAGTTCTGCCTGACTTTAAAGACCCAGTTCTGCCTGGCTTTTTTGTTTTGTTTCACTTTGTTTTAAAATGTCCTGCTGCCAGACACTGGTTCTTGGAATACTAAATGCAGAAGGTTGGATTTTAAGAACAGTTTGGTTAAAGATAATGTTTAAATTAATGCAATATGTGATATAGCTTATGAAAACTATTGACATGGTTGAGTTGACCAGATGGAAAGGGGAGAGGTATTTAACATAAAGTCATAGACACAGACATATGAATAAAAAAACACTAATTTTCTTATATATATTGT
>NW_017732252.1:564248-565321 GCF_001890085.2 Hipposideros armiger | reverse complement strand
GTTATCCTCTTTTATTAAATGAGAATAGTATATTTATGTTTTAAATTTATTTTTTATTTGTTTGTTTTCTGTTGTTTTATTTGTCACTTTCTGTCTCCCTCCACGAGACGATAAGCTCCACTAGAGCAGAAACATGGTCAGTCTCCTTCACCACCTTGTCCACCACATGAAAATAGTTCCCAGCACTTGGTGGATTCTCAGAAGACGTTTGTTGAATGAATCAATCTGTATACAGTCTAAGGAAGCCTTCTTTAAATTAAAACTATATTAGTACACTCCTATTGCTATTACTATCAATAATGCAAACATTTTTTTTTTACTACTAAACACTTAAATATGCTGTCAGTAGATTATCTTTTGAATTTAAGCAATGGATTTCTTCTTGGGACGTGAGTGAGATCAATAAAATGAAATACCAAATGTAAAATGAAGCTACAGGCAAAAGAAAATATAAGAATTAGACAGAATTAATGCAAAGAGTAAATATCTTGCTAAAAAGAATGGTAATGTTATTTTGTCTCAAGCTGTAATCATGATACCATGATGAATAAGATGTGGCCTCTGCCCTGTTCACCACAACAAATGCAGAGAATGAACAGAGGAGAGAGGCTCATTTTAATTGAGACATCAATTCTGGTAAGCAGAGCTTTCCTCAGGCTGTTCCCAAAATATTGTAGTCAGCACTTTAGGAAGCTCTAAAGAGCTTTTAGACAAAAGGAAAGGCATTATCCATTGTCATGACATTAAGAACAACCCTGATGGAAGAAAGACTGCATTTTATTAGCAGGTAATTTATAGCTGTCGAATTGTTGTTCATTTATGCATCCAGGTGATTGATGAAGCAAACCCTCAAATGAGTCAGTCAGTCAGGAAATATTTATTGAGTACCCCGTGCTGGTCAGTACTGAGGCTCTGATATCAAACTGCACGGCATTGAGGAGGAGGAGAGAAGGAGGCTGGAGGAATTGGGAAGATTTGTGGAAGAGCAGTGTTTGTATGTTGAAGCCCTAACTCCTAATGTAACTGTATTTGGAGATAGGGCCTTTAAAGAGGTAATTAAGGTAAATGAGATC
>NW_017732252.1:555260-561348 GCF_001890085.2 Hipposideros armiger | reverse complement strand
GCAGTGTCACTGGCCCTCATATGTGGGATCCGAACCGGGGCCCTCTGGCATCCCAAGCGAGTTCTTAACCATCGCGCCACTCGGCTGGCCCAGTTGTTGTAGCTGAGTCTTGATTGCTATGGGCACGTCATTGGGTGGGATTGAACCTCAGGCTGATTGGCCGTGGGGTTTAGCCACATCCACAGCTTATATGTTGCTGGGTGGGGTGCTTACCCCACTGAATGGGACTCGCTCCAGTGGGATCTGGTGCCTGTTGAGACCACCCTTTGGGTGTGCCACTTGTGGGGCTAATTGGGTGGTGTTCTGCTGTGGTCTGAAGCCAACTTTTAAGTATGTTGGTTCTGGGGCCTCTTGCGAGGGGTTCCAGTGCAGGCTCAGGTTACCCACTGCCTGTGACTGGTTGGGGACTACCTGGTAGGAGCTACAAAGTGATACACAGTTGTTTACTGCCTGTGCTAACTCTGGAGGTATGTGGGAGAGGCCACACTGAACTGAGGATGGCTGTTACCAGTACTGGGCTTGGGGTAGCTCTGCAGAAAGCCAGGTCACCCTGAGGCCTTTTGCCACTTGCTGGCTCCCTTAAGGTTCAGCCGTTGATAAAGCCTCTTGTGGTACACAAGTTGGGTGAGGCAGGGACTTAGGGAGTCACTAGAGTGGGAAGAGTTGTGGTCAACAAGTTAATGTAGATTCTGGTTTGGTGCCAGTGCTGAGTCTGGAGCTACTCAGCAAAAGTGTCAGAGCACACTGTGGCCAATTGCTGCCCACCTGGGTCTGATAGTTTTACAAGAAAGAGTGTAATATGGGCAGGGCTGGTTGCTCTCAGAGAAAGTTCCTCAGGTGTTGGGTGAGTTGGGTGGGGCAGGTTCCCAGTGAGTCAGAAAGGTGAATCAGCTGAGCTCACAGGCCAATCAGATTCAGATTTGGCCTGTGGGGATGGGTTCAACACGGGAAAGATGGTGCCTCCCTGCCGGCTGCACAGGAGAAGGCCCCCTCATAGGGAAAATGGCAACAGTCCTCCAACCCTCTCTGAAGCCACACACCTCAGCCTGTTCCCCCCATATTCCTACAATGCCCCCTGAGTTACTATCCCTCCACCGGAGCCCAAGGTGAGTGCCTGCAAGTGAGAGATTCTGCGTGCCAGCCCTTTGAAAGAGGATGTCTGGGTTTCCTCCAGCCTTCCACCCCACCCAGTCTGTCCGAATCCCCACTGTTTTTCACAGCTAGATGTTGTGGGGGCTCCTTTTCCTGGCACCACTACTCAGGGCTGGGGAGCCCAGTATAGGCTGGGGTGTCTCATTCCTCTGTGGGGAACGTCTGCAATGGAGATATCCCTCCTGATTCTCAACCAGCACACGGAGGTTTGGGGTTAGCCAGTTCCATGTCTCCACCCCTCCTACCAGTCTCGAGGTGGCCCCTTATAGCCTTAGTTCTAAAACTTGTTCAGCCAGGCTTCAGATGGTTCTCTAGTGTTATTGTTCTATGATTTAGTTTAATTTAACATGTTCATGGAAGGAAGCAGGCACAGTGTTTATCTACTCCTCCATCTTGGATCTCTCCTCCAACTATATCTAGTATTTACATGTTTAAATGACTCATTTCAGCAACTTTAATATTGTAAAGTTTTAAAAATTCATTATAAAGAAATGCATGCTTCTTAGAAAAATGAGAAAGTGGAAAAACAGTTTCACATAATTCCACAACTTGGAGACTGATTGCCCTATTTCAAGTTGTAACTCTCTCTGCCCTCACTCCTCTATCCACCCTACTACCTGTTCTCCTCCCCTGCTTCATTTTAAAAATAAATTCATCACCATTTAATAGATAGGTTCACTCATATGAAATCCCATTTTTTGAGGGCAAAAATTTGACTACTAGCATTGTCATATGGTCAACTCATACTCTATGTTTTAATTACTTGTTTTGTTTATTATTTTTTTTCCTCCCACTAGAATGTAAGCTCTTTGAGAGTAGAGATTTTTTTTTTCACTGCTGTATCCTTAGCACAGAAGAGATGCTAAATTACAGGCTGGGGAGTCATATCGACTTAAAAACCAGAGGCTGGAAATGGCCAGGAGACAGAAGAGATGATTGGATGAGGATAGAGGCTGTCAGTTGGGGAAGAGTGAAGCAGCAAACAAGAAAAAGAGGATAAGTGTTTGCAGTGTCCTGAGATGAGCATATATAGCTAGGTGTGACTTAGAAAGTCAAGTTCCTAGGTTCCTATTTCAGTGGCCCTTTCCCATCCTTCTTTAAATCATTGTCTGTGGCTAGCCCTGCCTTGGTTTCTGGCTCCTGAATTGATAACACTTTGACTTTTAGTACTCAAACAAAAAAGGGACATTAATTCATGTTCATTCTCCTCAACACTTCACTTCCTTTGGAGAAATCTGAGCCCCAAAACATTCTGTTCCTGAAGGACAAACACATGTGACCCTACTTATCAGAGCATGACACTTAGAACACTAGGGGTGAAGCATAATTTCTTTTGAGATACTGGTCAGAACCTGCTGGTCAGAACCTGCATTGGGCGTTCTCCTTCTCGTTGCAATGGAAATTTGAAATTACAAAGGATAAAATAATAACATAAATGTAGATAACTGCACTGAGAAATATGCAGAGTGCTTTTTTTTTTTTTTTTGGCCTGGCATCTATATTAAACCAAGGTGGCAGGTAGCTGATTTCTTTATGCTATAAGAGCCAGGATGATTTGATACAAAGATTTTNATAAAGAGCAGAAGAAAGAACTGAGTGTGAATGGGGTGTGGGTAGAGACTTGGGAGCCATTATATTTGGGGTGGAGAAGGTGACTTTGGATGATCTTGATATTCAGGGAGAGAAAGTTTGTATTTGATACAGCAGAAAATCTGGTACTTACATTTGGGATTTTGGTAAAGGAGTCAGTTTTAGAAAGATCAGGGAGGATATATATGCTCTGTGGCAGGTATGGAAATGAAGAGTAAGGTGTGGCTCCAAGAATTATCATTAAAAAAAAAGCCAGTTTGGTGATAACCAGGGTGTTATTGGAAAGAGTAAAGAGTTAAAGTTAAATGGGTAGTAAGGTTAATGAGGCTGAGAGGCATCCAGATACCTCTTTGTCCTTGAAGTTTCATGAGGATTGAATATGTTTGCAATTGAGGTATTGCATTTTCTCCCCCCTCTCCCCCACAGAGAAGCTTTATTATTATTAATGAAGCGCTCTCCTTTCACCTAGTACCATAAGTTTACTGTATGTGAAAATCCCAGGGATTGTTCAGGTATCCTTTATGCCCCACAGAATCCTAGGATGTTCCTTCCTAAGATGCACTGGCTCTCAGGGAGTAGCAACACCATCTGCCTCACACGCTGCATAAATATAGTTGCTCAGATGGATTTTATTCTAAAATAGCGTTTGTTTGTTTTTCTTTAATGTGGGAATTATACATTTTTACTTTGGAAATTTTGGATACTATAGAAACATATAAACAAAAATTTCAGATAATTCATAGTCCTGCTGTTTAGATTAGTTACTATTAATATTTTGGGGGGTCAAACAGAATGAGTAGTTGTGCTTCCTCCTTTATTCCGTAAATGCATATGATTAGTTAGTATGTTTATATTATGTTATTGGTAACACTGTATTTTTTTTAGTTTAGAGTCCCCTGAGAGTCTCTTGTGATTTTCTCCGGGAGTTCCAAGAATGGCATGGGAAATAGTGATTTGTTTTCCCCAAAAAAATTTTGATAGGTGATATTTGCAATAGGTAGATGGTCAGAAGTTCAATTTTGCTGTTAGGAAGATGTGGAAACCTCTATGAAATTATGTTTGGTACATTACAACTGAAATATTTTTAAAGTATATATTAGCGACAGGTAGAAAAGTTATTTTTAGATCACATTTACTATATCATTTTACTCTTGAATTGAGGATATTTGCTGTATTTTTTTTTTAGTGTACAAAGCTTAATTTTAACGGAGCCCGTCATTTAATATAGAAAAAAATGAAGTGCAGCCTTAGTGCAAATGAAATGTTTAGTACTTGAGGTTAAACCAGAAAGGCAGGGCACTTGCCCTAATTAGATGGTACTTCACTTCAAATTTGTGAATGCTTGGCTCCTGTGTAAATTTTTCTTTGTTTTCATTTAACCTCCATGTTGAGTTGGTTTTCTAATTTATGGTATTATAAACCTTTTTCAAGTGATCAAAAGAAATGCTTATCGTTTGATCGCTATGGCTGAATAACAAATACCTTTTATCTTTTTGATATTGCAGTTGACTCATGTTAACCAGGCAAGCTTCCAGGTTGATGCCTTTGGAACATCATTCATTCTCGATGTCGTGCTGAACCAGTAAGTGTGTTGAGCTGCGCTCACTTTTATCAGATACACATTGAATCCGCTTTGCTATCTTTCTGTAAAGTTTTGTTTTCTTACTGTATTTTATTTCATCTCCCTGTATCAGTTAAATATTACATTTAAAACTATCATATCTATTAAATACAATATCTATTATATCTATTTTAAGTTATAAAGCCTGGCAAATAACAGGAAATGGGTATCCTTTTGAAATGGAAAAGCTGTAACAGATTTAAAAATGTAAAGTGGAGAGCAAGCCTTATTCCAATATTCTACATATTGGAACATGACTTAAGTTCCTATGAATAACAATAAATTGTAAAAATAATACTTTGGCATTAAAACATCTTTCTTAAGAACAGCAGAAAAGAGAAAGTTACCCTTTTGTTCAATGATTCAGAGGACTGGCTGCATGGTGTGTTATTCTTTTTTTTTTTNTCATGACTCTAAAAATGCTCCGATTATAATAATTACTTGTTAGAACCCAGTAAAACCTGCATGCACCTCTGAGCTGCAGAATGAAAGCAAGGATGAAGCGACGGAAATGGCCTTCCTGGAGGTGGAATGCCTGCCCTGCTTCTGAGCGGTGTGACCTTGGACATGACATTTACTCGCCCTGGCCTCATTTCCCTTATTTGTAAAATAAAGATGTTGTATTATATGAGCTCTAGGGGTTCTCTCAATATTATTCTACAATACTAAAGTGTTTGATTAACAGTTTTTAAAATAACAAATCATATATAGTAATTTGAAAGAATGTGGTTCTGCACAATTATATTTGTCACGTATCTCTGAGAGCCATTACTAGCTTTTAATCTTCAAATAAAAGTTAATAAATATTAGAAATGTTCTTTGGCAATATATATTAGGCACCCCACTTCAAAAACTAAACAAACAAACAAAAAAGGAAAATCCTGGTATTGTACCAGGTTTCTGCTCTCTGTTATTAGTCATTCCTTTGAACTACTAACTAGGAAAAGGACAAGATTAACCTTTTCTGAGAGCCATCCTGGCCCACTTCAATGGCATTGAATAATAAGTTGGATTGTTAATATAGCATGAATTCAGTGTAATTCTACGTAATTTACTATTTTCTGCAAGATATCCTAAAGAAGTAAACATGTTTCTTTTCTTTGGCCTACTGGTGAAATCAGACACGGGGAAGGTAGGTTTCTTGAATGGTAGAAGACCACACAGGGTGTGAGGAAACCATGCTAATGTTTATTTAGTGATCACCGCTGCCAGTTGGGTTTGGCTGGGAAGTCCTGTGTTTGATCCTTGGGCCTTCATGGGTGTCCGTCCTAACATTGTGAATGCCTTGGTTATAATCAAGCTGTGGAGGAAAGCGACATCGAACACTGGTGAAATCAACTCTTCGCTGGGGCTGCTTTTGTAAATGTTCAAGAGCAGTGCTGGTGATGCTGTATCAATTTCCCATTGCTGCTGTAACCCATGACTACACACTTAATGTCAAAAAACCAACAAAAATTAATTCTCTTACAGTTCTGGATACCAGAAGCCCGTAATGGGTCTTCAAGGCTAAAACGAAGGTGTTGGCAGGGCTGTGCTCCTTCTGGGGACTAGGGGAGAAGCATACTTCACTTTTTCCAGTTCCTAGAGCCTTGCAGCATTCCTTGGCATCTAGTCTTTTCTCTACCTCCTTCTACTCTCTATTTCCATCACCACATCTCCTTCCCTGATTCGGACGTTTATAAGACTCTGGTTTTATAAATCCCCTCGTGATTAGATTTGCCCGTC
>NW_017732252.1:536317-546450 GCF_001890085.2 Hipposideros armiger | reverse complement strand
TTTTTTTTTCTTATTTTTATGGCGAATGCTTCTATTTCATGGTTTTAATTTATATATCATCCTGTGTTAGTTAAGGAGCAGGAAGGTGAAAAATTGAATATGCTATTTAACAGCTTATTTTTCTTATGAAGCAGATCTACGATGGTGGAACAGGTAGAGTTTTTAAATTTGTTTTGTTTTAAACTGGAGGCAAATGAAATCTGTGTGTAGCTGAATTACAGTTGCAGAATGCATCCAATAATAGATATTTTTAGACTAGAAAGGAAGGAAAAGTATCATTACATAATATTCCTTCTGAATGTTCAGTAAACAACATTATCTATAACTAAATTACACAAGAATTCAACCTTGGGGCTGTAACTTCTACAGGAAGAAGGTAAAGAATATGGAATGGTTAAAAATAAAAAGCATGGCCAGTTCGTATTTTGTCAAGATTATGAAGGGTAGAAAACAATTTTCAGTTCCTACATGGGGAGTCACACAGTTGTGAAATTTCAATCTTTAGGACAGATATATTAATAAAGCCAAACATATGGCCTGGCCTGGTCAAACTAGTCCTGCGGCTATTTTGGACCTTTCCAGAGTTCAGCGACTTATGCTTCATTGTGAAACATCCCTCAGGGAAAAAAAAAAAAAAAGGCTCAATAAAGACATTTATCTATATTATTTGAACAATTCAAGCCAAGTCTTTTCCTGTAAATCTCTTTCCTGTTCTTCACAAAGTGGGTAATTAAACTGCCCAAAGTAATGCACAAATATTGAAAAAATTTCCTTTCAATACTCCTTGACCCTTTAACAACCGGCGACCTGACAAAAACAAATCACACACATGTATAGTATACACCTCACACACAAAGAAGCACATATTCCATATGGAGTATGGTTGATTGTTTTAAGATGTGAAACACATAATTAGGAAGAAAAAAACATCTTTTAATTTTTATTTATTTATTTATTTATTTATTTATTTTTTAAGCTGAGCCATCCTGCCACCTGTTGGCAGCTCAGCGGCTGCTCAGCTCGGGCCAGGACTCAAACTGCTGTTGCTCAGAGCTCAAACTCTTGAGCGAGCTCTTAACCAACTGAGCCACTTAACCAACCGGCTGGCCCAAAACCATCTTTTATAACCTTCTTTTTTGGGGACGGGATTCCATGGTACAGTTCGCAGATCTTGGATGATCCTACTCCTAAATGTTAACTGTATTTTACAGATTCTCTCCCTCTTATCTTCTTATTCCAGTAACAACAAAAACTGTTTCTCTTACTTCTGATCCTTATATCAGTCTCTTCTTTTCTCCTGTTTCACAGTGGTTGGTAGGGAGGACAGCTAGGGATTCAAACATGAAGCTGTCAGCAGATGGGGTTGCCCATGCAGAATGGGAGGTGGTGTAAGGATGGGGGGTTACAGGGGGAGAGAAGCAGGAGCAAGTTCAGACAAGGAAAACCCAAATTCAGTTCAAGTAGGCAAGTCCAGTCTTGTCTCTCATTTAAGAGAATCATTTGTCAGTCACCCCTGGCTTGCTTTCCAGTTCAGGACTCTTGAATTTGCAGGGAAAGTAGGAATCACAATGGGTAAAAGACAGGGTATGAATTCAACTGGAATTGGAAGTTAGGCCTGCTAGTCTCATTTACTTAATGTGCTATTTACAGTGTGGTAAGTAGAATGCTTACAGTGTGGATAAAAACAAGTGATGAGGATAAGATTATAATTAAATGATGATATGTGATGATAATGAATAACACTATAGATCTTTTACTGTTATTACTAAATCTGTAACTGAACATCTTGCTGTTCAACTAAATTATTATGGTAAATTTGTTTACATGTACATTTAATACAAAATTGTGTAAAAGACAAATCTGTATTAAATAGCCCTTATCAATAAGGATCCTTATCTTCATTTTATACACATTCACATGTACTCATATGTATATAAACACATGCATAGTATATGTACACAATATATATGAACGCATACACATATAATAGATACGCACACGCACACACATATATACATTTCTTAAGCCTCTAGTAAGTGCTAACGGTTCTTCTGTGCCATGAGGACTTGGTAGAAACAAAGAAATAAGCACCCTACTCTTACGGAGCCTGTATTCTAGTCAGAAAGACAATGAACATGCTAACAAAGTAATTTCAGGCACTGATCGTACCATTAATAGCAAGTGCCTGCTCTGAAGGTGAAAATGGTATTTGAGCAATGGTTGCGAGGGGCAGGTCATCTCTGAAGAGATGATGTTTGAACTGAAGGGACCCCCCAGTCAGAGAGAATAGTGGGTGCCAAGGCCCTGAGGTAGGAACAAGTTTAGCATGTTTGAGAGACAGGAAGATGGCTTAGGAGTCTATAGCAGGGTGAGCCAGAGAGTAATTAAATGCGGTTGGAGATGTAGTGGGACCCAAATCATGGAGAGCCTCATAGGCCACAGAAAGGACTTTGGATGATAGATAGTCCAAGCAGAGGTTACCGGCTTTCCCCACATAATGTTGCATTATTCACTGCTTCCCCCACTGACTTATGATCCTTTATTCACTCTATTTAGTTATAGTATACTTTAATATCTTCTCAAAGCAATCTCTTCTGAAGATCTATTTATTAATTACTGGGCCTAGTACCACTGTAATTTTTATTGTCGCTTTATAAGTGTTTTAATATATAGCATTAAAAACTCTCTCATTATTAGTTTTCTTCTGCAAAATTTCTTAGATATTTTTGCCTTTACTAATATGGGAATTTAGGATAGTTTTTTTACTTTGTTTTTGGAATTTTAATTGGACTGTCATTAAGTCCATATATATATAAGATTTTTTAAAGGTTTTCTTAGGGAATTGGGGGAGGGGAACAGTGTTGGGGAATTGGGGAAGGGGAACGAACAAGTTATTGTCCTTCAGTCTTAGTTGTGGAGGGCACAGCTAAGCTCAGCTCCAAGTCCAGTCGCCATCTGGTTGCCCATCGGCAGCTTGTGGCTGCTCAGCTCAAGGTGCCATGTTCAATCTTAGTTGCAGGTGGGCATAGCCCACTACCCCATGTGGGAATCCAGGGGACAGTCTTGTTGTTAGGAGCACGTGCTCTCACCAGCTGAGCTATCCTGCCACCTGTTGGCAGCTCAGTGGCAGCTCAGCTCAGGCTCAGCTCACTGGCCCATGTGGGAATCGAACTGGCGACCCTGTTGCTCAGAGCTCGCGCTCTAACCAACTGAGCCACTCGGCCAGGCAAGCCTATATTTTAACTTGGGAAAAGTGCACATTTTTACAGAGCTGAGTTTTTCTATCCAATATCATTGTGTATTTTTTTCAAGCTGCCAATTTGTCAGTTTTTTAAAATTAAATTTATTGGGGTGACATTGGTTAATAAAATTATATAGGTTTCAAGTGTACAATTCTATAATACATCATCTATATATCACATTGTGTGTTCACCACCCAGAGTCAGTTCTCCTTCTATCACCATATATTTGACCCCCTTTATCCTCTTCTACCATCCCCTACCCCCTTACCCTCTGGCAACCACTGAACTATTGTCTGTGTCTATGAGTTTTTGTTTGTTTGGTTGTCTTGTTCATTTGTGGTTTTCAGTTTTATATCTCACATATGATTGATATTATATGGTTCTTGACTTTTTCTGACTTATTTTGTTTAGCATGATATGATTTTGTATATTTTAAATTTTTAAGCATCTTTTTTTGTCTTTCAGTAAAATTTAGTACTTTAGTTTTTTAGGTCCTGCACATTTTATGTAGAACATTTTCACGGGAATTATATTTTTTGTTACTACTGTGGATATTTTGCCATATTTCATAATTTAGTTATTGATGCTATATAAGAAAGTGATTGATTTGTGGTTTACCTAATTAATTCTCTTAATATTGCTAATGGTTTTTCATTGTTTCTCCTGGGTTTTGTAGTTATACAATAGCGTGAATGGAAAATCATGAGAACCTTTCTTTCCAAAATTATACTTATTACTGTTGCCCACCTTAATGCTTTTTCTAGAAATTCCTGAAGTTTATCATTTGGTGACAGTAGCATTTTTGTCTTGGTTCTTTTTGCAGTAGGCATATCTAGTATTCACTGTTAGGTAGAATGTCGATCTATTGATTTTTGAGCTCTAGTCATTATAATGTTAAAGCAGCGTCCCATATCTCGTTTATTCAGTTTTTTATAAATAGACTTTGTTGAATGCCTTTCTAGTCAATTCAAGTGAACATATCCCCTTTTTTATTTGACCTATTGGGATTTATTTATGTTTTCCCTTTTTAACAATTATTCTTGACTGTGGAGGATAAACTCTACTTTGTCATGTTGCGTAATTCATAGTTGTAGCCCATATGTTGCTGGTCTCTCTAGATGTGACTATAGAATGGAATTACTCCTCCTGTTTTTATCTGAATTCTTATGGCACAAGCCCCTGTTGGTCTTTGTGCTGTAAATTACCTCCATTTACAGGTGTTTCCCTCAACTATCTCTGAGATTTGTTTTCTAGTCTTTATCTCTGCCACTGTATTCCTGCCTCTGATAGAACCCCTGCAGTGACCCTTGTGACAGCTGCTTTGCTGGGCATAACAGACCTCCTTCAGTGAGGGTGACTAACAGCTGCCAGGAGTGGTCACTCCAAGAACCCACAAGCCCACACCCATCCACAGACCTTGTGGAGGGTTGGTGCCACCATTCAGAGAATGTAGACATGTCTTCTACTCAGAGCCTGGCAGAGAAAAAGGCAAGTCATTTTTCTGGTCCAAAGCACCTTACATTGTGCCTCAAGGTGAAAAGCAGTGGGGACATCTACTCCCTAAAGAGAAATTGGACCCCTGCTCTCTGAGTTATGATCTGATCAGACTCCCATGGCTTGACAGTACCCTTCCCAAGAATGGCCCATTTAAGTGTAAACCATATCCTGTGTGGAATGTGTGCAGCCCAGAACACCAAATACATTTCCCTGGCACATTTTTTCCTCCCTCATGCAGTGGTGAATAGGCCAGGTTGGCACGGCCTTCCTGCGTTAGTTCTGGTTCCTATTTTTCTCTGATCCAGTGCTTAGACAGGGACATACAGATAGTTTTCAGGAGTCGGGCAGGCTAACGGACAACAAACACAGAGTGGCATCTTGCAGTGAATACCTTGCAAGTGAGTCTCATTGCTTTCCTGGGCTGTTTCAAACTTTCTCAAGAGTTCAGAGAAGTCTAAGGACTTCCTAGGGGGATCTGCCCTCCAAAAGGGAGGGTTGCCTAATTGAAAATTTTGGTTTCCATTATAGAACCCTACAACTGATTTTAAGGCAATTTTTAGCTTAAAAATTTAAGATCCAGGGCTGGCCGAGTGGCGCGATGGTTAAGAACTGGCTTGGGACGCCAGAGGGCCCCGGTTCAGATCCCACATATGAGGGCCAGTGACACTGCCCTCCACAGCTAAGATGCTGAACAACAGTTCAACCTGGAGCTGGGCTGCTGTGAGTTTGCCGGCGACGGCGTAGGCTGTAGCCCCTGTGGCAGTGGGTTGCCATGGGCTACCGTGTGTAGCCAGCAGCCAGCGTGAGCGGCCAGCAGCCGCAGTGAGCGGCCGTCCAGAAACTGGCGACTGATCTGCCTTGCCCAGGAAGAGCGCAATGATGGTGCCAACTTGGGCCAGTGAAGCAACGTCCTCCACAACTAGACTGAAGAACAAAAGGACAGCAACTTGTCTGTTCCCCAATAAAAAAATCTTAAAAAAAATAATAATAATAATTTAAGATCCAGTCTCTTTAGGTACGCCATTACTACTAATATAGAAATGCTGTTATATTATTAGAAGTTTTGCATCAACAATCATAAATAAGATTGGTATCAGTCTCTTTTTGTATCAGAGTTAAAAAGTTGTATAAAAGTTTTTTACTTACAAAAAATTCGCTGAAACGTTATTTTATGTAGTGTAGGAGTCATATAGATGTTTTAATCTTATCTTTATCCTGACTAGTATGCAGACGTTTTATGAGACAAGTTTTTGATAAGTAATATTTTTGATGGATATTGATGTATTCATGTACTTGTTTTTAAGCTAACTTTGGGGAAAAGTATTTTCCCAAAGAATTGTTCACATCATGAACATTTTAGCTTTATCAATATATATTTGTGTGTGCTTTTTAGAAAATAATTTCTAAAATTTCTTCTATACCTATTGTTATATCCTCTTTCTCAATACTACTTTTACCTGTGCTTATCAAATATAATCTCAAATATAAGATATAGACTTTTAGGAACATACTTATTCCATAAAATTAAACACTTGTGATTTTTAAAAATAATTTTACTAAGGTATTTTTACATGTCATAAAATTCTCTCACTTCCACTGTACAATTCAGTGATTTTTAGTAACTTTACTGAATGGTGCAACCATCACCATGAGTAAGTTTTAAAACACTTTTATTTCTTCTACCAGCTCCCTCATTTCCATTTTACCTTAATTCTCATCCCTGTTTCCCACCCCAGGGTGTCATTAATCTACTTTTTGTCTTTATAAATTTGCCTTTCCTGGACATTTCATATAAAGGGAATCCTACAATATGTATTCTTGTGTCTGACTCCTTTTATTTGGCATGTTTTTGAACTTCACCTGTGGTATAGCACGTGTAGCTAACATTGCTTTTTATTTCTGAGTATTATGTCATTGTATGGATATATTGTGTCTATCCATTCACCTGCTAATGGGCATTTAGGTTGTTTCCAGTTTGGGGCAATTGTAAATAATGCTACTGTGAAAATTCACATGCAAATGTTTGTGTAGATATGTTTTCATTTCTTTAAGGTGGATACCTAGAAGTGGAAATATTGGGTCATAGGGTAGCTTTATGTTTAATTGTTTTGAGAAATGTTAAACTGTTTTTCAAAGTGAAACTTTTTTCTTTTTAATGGTGCAATAACAGCTGTTTTCCTGTACCTTCAATATTATAAGAGGAATGGTATCAAGTATAAATAATCAGGAATGGTATCAAGTATAAATAATTGCTAAGCTTTCAGGTTTTCAGTTCCATGTCCATTGTAAGCCTGGCAAGAGCTCCATCCTTCACATGGTTATGATCTATGCTATTTTATTCATAATAAAACTCTACCTTTGAAATATGTATTGAACTTTTGATACTTTTTAATGGGTAAGATTCTCCTACTGGTGGAATACCCTAAGGAACTTTATATATAGACCTCACATTTTTTTATACCAGCTGAAGCAAATTTCATTTGCCATTGTCGTAAATTGAAAAGTGGTGGTTTTAAACTGGGAATCCTAAAACTAGACTTTATAACTTTCTTTCCCAGGCAGAAAGTCTCCGGGGCTCAGCCCAGGATGGACTTAATTGTTAGTGGGTCAGACCTGGGCTGCCAAGCCCACAACAAAGAAAAACTGGGTTCGAAGGCAGTGGCGGAGCCATTGGATGTGTCTGGCAAAGAGCCAGAAAGTGATCGAAGGCAGAGGCCAATTCTAAAGCTGAAATGAAATTGTTTTAGAAGGTGCATCTGGAAGGAATCCTAGAGGCAACTGGACCCAGGAGGCTGGAGCCTTTTATAGAGTTCAGAAGGCCAAACTCATGGGTGGGGAGGGCGCTAAGCAAGCTCACATCAGCCCTTTCATAAGGATAGATCAGAGCTGAGCAGAGCGGAGTCACGTCCCTGTACACCTTCATGTTACTGATCTATTTAAGCTTTCCATTTTCTGGTTTGTTTTTAAAAGTACAGCCTCAGTGCAGGAAGATTGCATTTCATCTGATTGTTTAATATAACCTTGAGATGTTTTTAGCATTACCTGCTCTTTTTAAAGGAAGCTTGAGATACCAGTATACTTATGAGCATATTATTTAAATTGTAAATAAAATAATAACAGAATCGTTCAGTATAACCAAGACTATTTATGGTCCTTAGTTTTTCAAGTAAAATACCATACAAATACTATTTTATAGTTAAAAGGATTACTGTATATTTTTTATTACAGATTTACCTGTGGGTTGAAAATGTAATTTGATACAGTAAATACTTCTTATGTACAACAGTGAAACTTCTAATGTTTTTACATAATTGCATAGAAACTCTTTTGAGTTTTTATAGTGATTATCAGGAAACACATTGAAGATTAAATTATCAGGGCACACTGCTGTTTTTCTTCCAGATGCCAAGTTACTGAACTCTGCTAAATTGCCTAACAGCAGTATAGCCTGACCCCAGGGATGCCATGTACAGCGAATTGGATCCCTTAGACATATTTAAAATAATTCAAGCTTATGATATGGCTGTTAAAATATTGGGTAAACAAAATCTTTGCAAGGTAAAAGACTTGATTTGAGTAATTGGACACTTGTTCTATAAAAGCACTATTTGTCTTATAGGAAAGATGTTTTTGAGTGAGGTATAAGGTATGAGCTTACCCCAGGGATGCCATCTGCATAGAGCTGGCTTGGTGCTCTTTGTCTCTGAAATATTTTTCTCACACACTTAACACTTTGTAAGCGGGCATTTTCCCACCAAATCGCATCGTAACAAAGAGGTCTCTATACCTGAGTTAACTCCCGCGCTTTGGTGTAAAAAGCGCTATGACGAGTTTACTCGTTTCCCGCAAACAATGTGTTAAAAAATACACATCAACCTGTTACTGCACACTGCGAATATGTGTATATTTGTCAAAGTTCACTTTAACATAGGTTCTTAGCCGGTGAAATCTGATGCGGCAGATAGTACTGTACACTGTTGCCCCATGAGTGTTAATTGTAACCATTCTCAAGCAGGGAATGTGGTCACGAGATTCTCAGGTGATTCTTTTATTTTTGTCTAAGCTTGAGCAGTTTTGACGTACAATGGTGTAGACGTGCTAGTGCTAGATGTGCTTATAAGAAACAAAGAAAGATTAAAGCCTAATTATTAAAGTGAAAGTTTTAGAGTCTCAAGGCTCATCCAGGAAACTGGTAGAGGATAAAGGTCAGCTGAACTTTCCTTCAAGGAAATGGTCCCAGAAGTGGAAGACAGGAATCCATAGGCAGCAAGTGGTGGATGGCGTTGTGGTTTGATGGTAGGAAGGGGTCATGAATATTGTTGCAGCATGGTGGCTGGTCACAGCTGTATGAATAGTAGCTGGGAGGGATTATACCGGGTGCCTGTTATAAAACAGGGGGATTTGGTCAGAAAGGCACGGTGATGCACCTCTGTGAGGACTGTGTTGGAACCACCCTATAGGTAACCCACTGAGTGTGGGGACTCCCATTTGCCCAGCTACACCCCTGGCTCTCAGGGATAAAAATCCTTGGGATAACGTATTAGACTTTTGTCTTACAGTAGGATACATATTAGGCTAATGTTTTATGGCCAGGTATTTGCATATTCATTGAATATTTTAATATGTTATATTGATGTATTTTGTATTACAGAAACCTTATGATGGCTTACTATAATAACTAGCACACCTTAACTTCAATTTTATCTAATTCAGAGATGTTGGAGAGGTGAGGCCAATTGAGGCCTAGAATATATACAATCTCTCTGGAGGTTATTCGTTCTGCTTCCTTGCTCATTTCTCTTCTGCTTCTTCTCAAGAGGGTCAAGTGTCCTCTTCAGCATTTGTGGGAGGAATAGATGGGCCTCTTCAATTCACAAACACACATCCCTCTCAAGTAGACATGATAGAACAGCTCAGTTACAAGACATCTCCCGCTTAGTCCTAGTCTAGAGAATTTTGCTTCCTCAGTGTAGTCTTTTAAAAGAGAAACTACAATTGCAGAAACAAAAATGGAAGATTTCCCCTTGAAAAAATCAGTTTATTTTGTATTCTTTTTGCTAATATCCCAAGGGAAGAAGAATTAGGAAATGAACAATTAGTCTTGCTGTGTGCTTATGCTTTATTTCCACAGTCAACAGTTCAAAACAGTTAAGCTTTATACCTATTCAGATGTGTTTCCACATCAAATTTTAAGTTTGTTTCTTTTTTTTTTTTTAAAGATTTTTATTGGGGAATTGGGGGGATTGAAACAGCACTAGGGAACTGGGGGAAGGGGAACAGACAAGTTGCTGTCGTTTTTTTGTTCTTCAGTCTAGCGGTGGAGGACGCCGCCTTACTGGCCCAAGTTGGCACCATCATTGCGCTCTTCCCAGGCGAGGCAGATCAGTCGCCGGC
>NW_017732252.1:505032-536279 GCF_001890085.2 Hipposideros armiger | reverse complement strand
GTAGCCCATGGCAACCCACTGCAGCAGGGGTTGCAGCCTACGCCGTCGCCAGCGACTCAGGGCAGCCCAGCTCCAGGTTGAGCTATTGTTCAGCATCTTAGCTATAGAGGGCAGCGTCACTGGCCCTCACATGCGGGATCCGAACCGGGGCCCTCTGGCGTCCCAAGCCAGCTCCCAACCATCGCGCCACTCGGCCGGCCCCTTAAGTTTGTTTCTTTAAGGTTAAGTATAAGATATGAATATTTTAATGAACTTATACCATATCATCAGGTTTTCATTTATGAATGGGCTGTTTAATCAAAACATCCCTTGATAAAAAAACAACAGTTATGACAAGTTTCCATGTATTTTAAATAGAAATAGATGGAAAGTTTAAATAATTTTTAATCCTGACTTTTTGCTAAATGATTAGTGAAAAATAAAAGGAAAGAAAAGAGGAAAGTTGATGTAAAGAATTTAAATTTAACTTAAGTGACATCTATTATATATTGAGAGGACCACTATGGACTGGGTACAATCTTTTATACATTCCATATTTATGACATTATATAGTAATAATTCTTGTTCATAATGTTTGGCAAAGAGTACGCTAAGGTCCTGAAATCTCTTGAGAAATAAAAAATTAGACTGTCTTGTGTATGAATGTATTCAAATATAGTATTACTCTACTTAACATGCTATACCCTGGTTAATAGAAAACAAATTACATTTATTTTTCTTTGCTACTGTTATTTACATTGTTGTCAGAGATAATACATAATTTTAAAAAATGAGCTCTCTTTATTCCAATTCAATGCATTAATGTTGTTTGATAATTGGTATCTGACTTGAGGCTTGAAAGTAGAAGAGAATTTATTTTATACTGCTTGCTCGTTTGTTCATTTATTTATTCACTCATATATCCATCCATCTAGCATTTATATAGCACTCACCACATACTGGACACTGTTAGGTTTGAGGATAGACATGAAAATACAAGGACACTGTCCTCAAGACCATGACAGCCTAGTCTAGGTAGAGATGCAAACAGTGATGGACAGGATGTGAAAGGATGTTACACAGATATGGACAGTAACGCCGGGAGTGTGGCAGAACTTTACTGAACAGAAGGAACTGGAGTTAGTGATAACTTTTCTGCACACACCAACCCCTGTTTGCTGGTTTTATTTATTTATTTATTTTTAAGATTTTATTTGGAAATTGGGGGAGGGAACAGCGTTGGGGAATCAGGGAAGGGGAACAGACAAGTTGTTGTTTTGACAGTCCAGTTGTGGAGGACGTCACTTCACTGGCCCATGTTGGTATTATCATTGTGCTCTTCCCGTCTGAGGCAGATCAGTCACTGGCCACTGGATGGCTGCTCATGGTGGCTCTCGGCAGCTCACTACGGCTGCTGCCCACTCACGCTGGCTGCTGGCCACTCATGGTAGCTCACGGCAGCCCACTGCAGCAGAGGCTGCAGCCTATGCCATCTCCAGCGACTCATGGCAGCCCAGCTCCCGGTTGAGCTGTTGTTCACCATCTTAGCTATAGAGGGTGCAACGTCACTGGCCCTCATATGGGATCCAAACTGGGGCCCTGCAGCTCAGGGCTGGCGTCCCAAGCCAACTCTTAACCAACGTGCCACTCTGCCGGCCCTAGTTTTACATTTTTGCATTATGACTGATTAAAACTCTTATTTATTTTAAGTGTCTTTAAAATATTGAAACAACATATACTGAACAGTTCAAAATCATATATGACTAATTAAAATATTCTAAGGGAACTACCAGTATAACCACTCCCCAGGCACAGAATATTGCCAGCATTCCTACAGTACACTTTCTCCCTTCCACACTGGAAACAACCACCCTGACTTCTGTAATAATCATTTCAGTAATTTTCTTTATAGTTTTATCACCTATGTATACATCTGTAAACCTAAAAGTACATCTCTCTCTCTCTGTCTTTTAAAAATTTGAATGTAGGGTGAACTTGTGGATTTTTATTTATGCAATGTTTGTATCCCCTTACAATGATCATTCTGTGTGTTGTTCAAATTGTCCCAAAGTTGGCTAGTTCGGAACGCTTTCATTTTCGTTCTTGTGTCCTTTTGACAAGACCCGTTAATGTTTAGGTGCTTCTTTGCTTTCCGGGATGAGAAGAAGAAAGCCTTCTTACTTTCTGGGACAACCTGTTCACTTTTTACTTTAGAACTGATTTCTATTTTTTTATGGTGACTAATTTGTTGACTGATGTTTGTCTTCATTTTGCCATTTCAATTGTGTATCATTATCTTATTACAGGAAAAAGTCAAAGATGGGCAGCTATCACTTATTTTTAATTGAATATTGAACCAACACAGGAATCAGTGACAAAGGCATTGCAGTTAGTCGTCTTTTGGGAGGATGCCCATGCACATAATTAAGTGAAATAGAGGACCTCAGGTACGGCTTCTTTTAGAATGTCATGGTAGTTAACCATAAGTGGAGGTTGAAGTGATAATCAGGGTTTTAAAGAAACATTAGAGTTCGAAGGGAATAAGTTCTTAATATGCCCAAGGTTGAAGCAGTCAATTAAAAAGGAACTACATTTGTTTCCCTACCCACTAGTGAAATTCTTAATGACTTTTTCTCTTTCAACTCAAAGAGATTTGATTAGAGATCTGTAAACCCTAATCAGATTCAACTCTAGATCAGAGAAGTGACCTTGGTGTTCAAGGTATGGAGGAAACAGATACCTATCCAGCAATCTATAGTGCCAGATGATCAAAGCTGATTCTAGTGGTATCAATCCAGGGAGAGAATGAACAGTCTGCTAGGTAAAGGTAAAGGGTTTCTGACAGAAAGTCACAGAAAAATTATTATTTTTTCTGAATTTTAATCTGTACAAGATTTTGCTAGGGCAGGGATTATCTAAAGCAGAGAAAAGAGACAGAACAATGATATGGTGAGGTGAGCGTGCCTCCGGGCTGAGTTGTATAAAGTTTGGGGAGCTGGGAGGGCTGGCGGACTAAGCTGCTTTGTTAGGTCAGGGCCTGTCATGTAGGCCTGTAGGTTGATTGCCACACTAACAAATATGGACTTCATGTGATTACTAATGGAGGACTGTCAACATTTGTAAGTGATTGATTCCTAAAACTCAATCTGTTTTCAGAAAGATAACTTTGATAGTAGTATGGGAGTTTAATAAATCGTGAAAACAAACACCTTGTATGTTTTGAGCTACTCACTAAAATGCTTTCTTTTATTATACTAGTGGTTTTGATTCTCGAAATACTACCTGAATCCCATAGGTAGTATTACTTTTTGATGTCTACCATAGGTGGTGATTTTACTTATTGAAATTGTTTACTTATGAAATTATTTCCCTATGGCATATTAAAAAAAAAAACACCCAGAAATTTACTCTTTCACTCTGTGGGCCTAAAGCACATTTTGATGATGACCCAGGATGCTTTGGGCTAAAAGTGATAGAAGTATCTGACTCAAAGAGGCTTACTTACTAGGAGACTCTTTTCTTACATTATGGTAACTCCAGAGACTGGGCATCCCCAGGTGTGACTCAGCTGTTCCGCTTTGCCATTCTCCCGTCCATGAGACAAAAAAGCCACCCCCTCCTCTCTCACACTGTAGGGAATCAGGAAAATTTTAATGAGCCTTCCAAAGCCTGTTGGCCAGAATTGGTTCAAACCTCTTGCTAAACCAGCCCTTAGCAAAGGAAACTGTCTCTGTGATTAGTTGATACTAATCAGGATCCCCCCGGGAGCTGGGGTGCGTTCACCCGCCACCCCTCCCCATCACGTGGAAGAAAGAAGGAACTCCGACCTGTTTGGGGTTCTGTTGGCTTGTGGTATATAGGGTGGATATTGGAGAGACAGCCAACGGGGTCTGCCAGAGAGATCTTTGGATAAAGGTGACCTTGAAAGAATAGATGGTCGTGCTATTGTAGTGTTACTGCCTAGTTCATTCCACACACTTGCTGAAATGCGAACCTCCTGATCTTCTAAATGTCCACCCTCAATACTGGATCCAACAGGGGCTCCCTTTATGAAAAAACAATGAGACATGTGACAGTAAAATCTGGAAACCCTTACTGAATTCTATTCATTGGCTTTTATTATCCTGTGTACATGTTACTATTCTTATTCACTGAGACCCTGCAGTAAATTGCTTTAAAATATTTGTACTTTAGTCACTTTTGCTGTAAGTAGCTGAATAATAAGAATAGAAGTGTCAAATGTCAGGTTGCCCAAGAATAGCTCTAGGCATGATGTGCCTGTGACCCTGGGCTCCACTGGAGCCTGTAGCTTCCCTGGGTGGGAAAGTCAGTGTGCCTCAGATCTTTCCAGCCCTGGCATTACTCTTCCATCACCTTACCCATCACTGCCTCCTGTCCTTCCCCATGCTGGCTGGTCACCTAGCTCCTCTTGGTCCTGTTAGTCACCTGTTCTCTAATAAATTATTCCATGATGATGTGTTGGCTGGTTCTGTTCCCCTCTTAGTCCATGTGTGTGACATTTTTGAGGTGTTCCTGCCTTTTTGGGGTAACTCAAAGGACTGACTTTCAAAGGTTGTATTTCAGGCCAGCTAGGAACCCGGGAGGGCTTTTGAGGTAATGCATTTTATTTTATTTATTTATTTTTTTAGCTGAACCATCCTGCCACCTGTTGGCAGCTCAGCTCGGGCCGGGAATCGAACCGGTGACCCTGTTACTTAGAGTTCACACTCTTGAGTGAGCTCTTAACCAACTGAGCCACTCAGCTGGCCCCAGGAGGGCTTTTGAGTATTGTGATGTCTCTTCAATTTCACTGCACAAGAAGCATGATATGCACAGAAGTAGCTCTCTTGAAAAGTTGATCTGAGCCCCTGAACCCAGATTTACACGAGACTTCACTGAGAGATTCTGAACACTCAAGCAGTAATCGTTTAGAGAAAGAAAAAAATCAAACAATCTTAATGATGAAAGCTTCTAAGTTTTCTATATAAGTAACACACGAAGAAAACCTTTAACAAAAATTATTTGGGAAGTTTAGTATTAATTAAAGTCAATTCCACAGTAAAAGTGGTTGATTGTCATTCTTCAGCCAGACTTTGTCTGTGTAGATCAGGTATCCTGTTGTCACTTGAGTAACCCCTTTCTCCCATTACTTTCTGTCTCTCTGGATCTGATTTTGAGGTGGATTAAATTCGTATCTCTTCAAAAAAAAATTTTTTTTTCCCCTCACTCTGGTCTCAGCCTGATTCCTCTTCTAAAGCTTGTGACTCAGATCGTAACCAACAACAAAGCTTATTAGAGGTCACAGAATACCCCAGTTCTCACTTTGCAATGTACCTTGCATTTAAAGCGCACAATCACACAAACTTCCTAATTAAAATTTATCATGCAAGTAGATAGTCTTCAAAGCCAAAGTGATGAAATGGCTTTGAAATAGCCCTCTGGCAGTGTTTTTTTTTTAAAAGACCATTTAGTTAACTAGTAACACATGGCTATAGATAGGAATTTCAGAGGATTTTAGAGAAATAACAGATGTGGACTTATCTCTCTTAGCAAAAATGATCGTGGGAATCACAGTGCCTGGAGATGAGAGGCGTAGGGTTTTCCCTCATGTACGCCATTGATTGCTACTGAGGAATGTCCAGAAAGGCTCTTCTCAGGGGCCATAAGCGAGTCTGCAAACCCACCGTCCCAAGGACATCTTACCTTTTGTGATAGGTTATCCTAGTCATGCAGCCAGTTTCTACATTAAGGGTCTTCCTCATTAATGGTTTTCCTAGCCCAGTGGTCTCAACTCTGACTGCATATTACAATTAACTGGACAGTTTTAAAAACTACCAATACCTGAGTCCCATCCCAGACCAACTAGTGCAGTGTGGTCCCTGGAACCACAGCTTCCACCTCATCTGGGAACTTGTTAGAAATGAACATTCAAGATCCTCACCTTGACCTACTGAATCAGAACTTCTGATGGGCTGGGATCCAGGAAACTGTGTTTTAACAAGCCCTCTGGGTGATTCTGATGTATGTTCAAGTTTGAGAACCACCGATCTAGTGTTTTATCCCTCTGACATCCACCTCCTGCCATCACTGCCTTTTTATGATCTTGATATAGCCCAGACCCCACCCCTGTACCTGTATGCCACCCATCCTCTTATATATGTAACATTTTTAGTTTAAGGTTCAGTCATTAAAAACTGTTCTCACTCATATTATAATAATGATAATGTCTTCTAGATAAATCCTCTTGAAAAATATGGCCAGTGTTTTTTTTGTTTGCTTTTTCTAAACCTGCATGGCTGTTACAAATTAGGTTGTAGAAGCCTTCCTCCTGGGCCCTGTGTGGCTTTCCCTGACCTGAGGTGGTGTATTCTTGCGCTGGGGAATTGTGAATCAGCCAGTCAGTCACTCTGAGTTTATTCTGCAACAACGGGGGCATGGCCACGACATCACATTATTTGGGATTTTAGATCCAACAGTCGTCATGACTTTCTAGAAGTTCAGAGTATAACAGGAGAGAAAAGGCAGCACAACAGCCAATGGTGCTGGCTGGCTGGCTAATGTGCTGTGCTTCCCAGAGGAGATTCTCCTGGCACCTGAAGGATCCATGCAACAGATTGTAGAGGAAAAAATGTACTTCGTTGTGCAGCTGTAGGTGTTTGATTAAATGGTACCTGTTCCAATACAGAAGCACCAATCCACATGGTTGGCAGCACAGGCTTTGTAGCTAGACTGCCTGGGTTTAGAAACTATGCCAGTTACTAGCTGTGTGATCTTGGGTGGTCAGTTAACTGCTCAGTGCCTGGATTTCTTCACCTGTAAAACAGAGATGGTAACAGTACTTTTCTCATAGGGTGATGGGGTGGCTGGCAGAGTAAATGGGTTAATGTATGTGAAGCCCCCAGAACAGTGCCTGGCATCTAGAGGTGCTCAGGAAGTGTAGCTGTTACTAGCTAACAGAGGCACTTTGCTTTCAAGAGTTGCTGTGAGGTCAGCTGTCTTAAAGGGACTGACTAAAAGGGACTTAAGCCCTGAGATTACTATTGGAGGTTTTTTTTTGGTATACATAACAGGTTTTAGTGAACGTTTCAAAGCCTTATTAGTTTTTATTAACTTGGTAAACTCACTGAACAAATTTAAATTAACAGAAATTAATAGTTCTGAATCCCTTCTGTGCAATTTTAAAACCCCCAAATCTCTGAAGTCAGGTTTTATAAATTTGCAGTAACTCATTTGGCATTAAAAATATCACTTGAAAACACACACACACACACACACACACACACACACACACGGTGCCAAAAAATTGTGTACACATTTTAAGTAAGGAAAACTGTATTAAAATACTCAATATATACCGATAACAAAAGATGAATACAAGTCGTGTGTATACATTTGTTTGGCACCCCTAGTATACTCATGTATTTGTATTGTTGCCGTAACAAATTACCTTAAATTTAGTGGCTTAAAACAACCCAAATTGATTATCTCATAGCTTCCATGAGTTAGAAGTCCAGCTCGGCTGGACCCCCTGCTTACAGTATCATAGGCCAAGGTGTCATCTGGACTGTGCTCCTTCCTGGAGGTTCTTCTGGGGGGAGAATCAATTTCTAAGCATTTTTAGGTTGTTGGCAAAATTCAGTTCCTTGAGATTTGTAGGACTGAAGTCCCTACTTCCTGGCTGGCTGTTGGCCATGAGTTGACCTTCTAGAGGCTGCCTGCATTGTTAGGCTAGTGGCCCCCTCCTCCATTTAAGAGCAGCAGTGGCCAGTCAGGTCCCTCTCGGCCTTTGCATCTCTTTGACCTCCCCTTCTGCCTCATCCTTTCTCTGCCTTCCTCTTCCGCTATCTTGCTCCAACTGACTCTTCTGCCTTCCTGTTCTGCTTTTAAGGGCTCCTTTGATTACGTTGGGTCCACCCAGATAATCTAGGATAATCTCCCTATTTTAAAGGCAGCTGATTACGAACCTTAATTCCATCTGCAAGGTGTCTTCATGCAGTACCTAGATTGGTTTTTGATTCACTAACCTGAGAATGAGAATCACAGGGGACATCTTGAGACATGTGCCTATCATAGTGCATTAAACTATTTAACAGTCTTTATCATAGTGTGAATATCATTTAGTATAGAAATATCAACATGTTTGATTTTAGGTTATTGTCCATGATCCTGCTGGGAGCATTATGTAATAGAAGGATATGTACATTATTACCTTTCTAAAATTAAAAAAAGTTCTCAACTCCAAAACACATCTGGCCCACAAGGATTGTTAAAGGGATTGTGGATGTGTTATAAAAAGTTACTGGTGAAATATATTTTTTAAATCATTTATATTTATATGTACTTATATTTATAAATACTGTGAAATGGTACATGTGTAACACTCACTACGTGAAAGAAATATAAATGTGTTCTCCAAATTCATACATAGGGAACTAAAAGGGAATTTTGAGATAGATTAATTGTTTTAAAGATTCAGAAGGAGGCATCAATATTACAGATAAGAAGGGAAAAATTGAAAGATAACATTTATCAAACACTATACTATTCACTTTACACACAGTTGTACAACACACGTGTGTGTGTGTGTGTGTGTGTGTGTGTGTAATTTAATCCTTAGAGCCTGTGAAGATTGATATTTTTCCATTTGACACGTGCAGGAATCAAGAGTCAAGGAGACTGAGTAACTTGCTCTGGGTCACATGGTTAGTCAGTGAATTTGAACTGGAATTTGAACTTGACTCTGATTTCAAAATCCGCTTTCTCCATTAATCAAAGAAGCATCTATTTGGAAGCAGATCTGGCATTTAAAGTCTAGTCTCCTGTCCCATCCTGTTATGATAGTTGTTTTTAATACATAATTATAGATTTACAAGTGCTTTTTGAAATATTTAAGACTTCTTACAGGAACAATTTATGATGCTTAACTTGTTATGAGAAGTAATTTGTATTTAGGATGTCAGTTAGATGGGATTAAAAATGTTCATTATTTTAGGATCATTTTAATCAGTTAAACCTTAAGAGTAGAGTCTGAATTGAAAATTTTATTTTTGGATGAATTCTTTATTAAAAATTATTTGCTATAAATTACCATCTCTCAGAATGACAGAGCTTACTAATTTGGCAGTCATTATTAAATGCTGGAAATAATAATACATTTTTCAAATACTGGGACTTTTCTTTACCTTCACTGTTCTTAAGTAACTCTTATTATTTTTCAGATATCCACTTTGTTATTTCTTCGATATAAAAATATTCATTTTTATAAACTAAACAGCTCCCCTGCTGATTTCTGTTTAAATTCCTTCTTGCTGTTTTGGGCTTTGTTTTCTTTATGCAGTAAAGTGTTGACAGAAAGCAACTGTACAGAGTGATAAAAATATGCATCATTTAGAACAACAAATCACAGTGTAGTTTTCAAGAGAAGTATTTTAACTAAGACTGGAGAAACACAGATGTAATAAGTATTTGACTAGGAATTGCTTCCAAATTTTTACTAAAATAATCTTATTTCTCATTTTGATTATCACAGCAGATAAAAAAACTGGAATAGGCATGCATAGTCAGGATTGTGCATTGTTTTGCAAAAGACAAGTGAAATGAAGACTAATAGTTTTCCTACTGTCTTTATTCTGCTCCTGATATTTTGTTTTTATAGCCACAAAGAAAATAGTTTAGCATGATTTATTATGATAAAAATTTTTTAATTTTGGCTTTTAAACAACTTTATGATTCAACAAGATAAATTTCATCTTACATAACATAGATTCCTTAACAAAAATAACTTTACAAATGGAGCTTCGAGATAGATGACAATACTGAATATGATTATTTGAATGTTTGTCCATTTATAGTAGAGCTTAGGAAAATTCATGTCTTTCAGGAGGATAAATACAATTTAATTAACTGTGTTGGGAAAATAATATGTTGGGAAGTTAAGAAGTAGAATGAGAAAAGAGAACTAGGTTTTGTTTTTACCCTGGCCTTGAGGTAGTTTGCTCTGTATCTCTTTTGCTTGTTGTTTATTATTTGTTTTTGTTCTCTAGACAACATTCCAAGTCAGGCACTAAGATTATGTTATCTTAGAATTGCTTCTATAATTTTGGCTCAGAAGAATTGAGATTGGCTCATTGAGATTGAATCTTCCAAAGAAGGCATTTTATGCTCAGGTATCTGCTTATTGTTCAGCCAAAAGGTATAGAAACATATGCAGAAAATATATAAGATTTTGCCCAAGACACCCTGAAAGGCAGTGGAAACTGAAAGGCTAAAATATTTAGGAATAAATGATTCCCTCATGGTTACAGATCTAGCATATCACTGTCTGTTTAGAGAGGGGACCACTGAGGCTCCCTGATTTCCTGATTTTATAGACTTGTGTTTATACCTGGGAGCCTACTGCTCACTCCAAAGCCACGGGAAAGGGGGTGGATGGAGAAAGCATTTTGAGCTTTAATGCCGGATTTGATGTGTGGCACGTTATGTGCTGCCATTTAATAACTGTATTTTCAAGGCCAAGCTTACAGTGTAGAAGACAATGATCATTTTCCCATTGTCCCCATGGTGTTTAATGATGTCTGTAATTATCTTAATTGCCAAGAGGTGAGTCTTATAGGATCTAGCACTTGTGGGAAGAACTAACAAGGTGAGACAAGCAGCAACAAGCACATTGGATGTTTCTAAATTGCTTGTAGAAAAGTAGAAATTGTGACAGAGTAGGGACGCAGGAGACCCAGGTTTGAGCTGTAGCTCTCTAACCTACTAGTGATGTAATCTTGGCCATGCTGTATAATCTCTCTCTGGAGGTCAGTTTCCTTGACTTTAAATGGTGAGTGTTCCTGCTCTGCTTGACTTGGCAGAGTGTTGTAAACTTTGCAGTGCAGACAGATATGTGGTGTATCAGTTGGCAGTATTTCATTTGCAAATGACAAAAATGTAACCCAAATATGCAAAGGAAAAGAGGATTTATTGACTCATGTGACAATGCAGGCGCAGGACTGGTTTTCAGTCTCAGGGCTCTGTTGCTCTTCACACTTAGCTCTGCTTCTCTCTGTCTTTGGTGTCTAAATCAATGTCTATACCTCTGGCCAGGATACTGGACGTGCATTAAGTTCAGTCTAGTAGGGAGGACAGCCTGTCCCCTCTGTCTCAGTGACTTTCATTGGCTTCTACGAGTTTGGATTGTTGCATCCCCATCCCTGAACTAGGTTCCATAACCAGGAAATATGACATCGCCATGGGCTAAGGCCAGTCTGCACCTATCACTGTTGCTGGGTGTGGAATCGATCCCTCCTAAGCCACATGAGGTGAATGTGGGGAGTGGGGAAAGGGGGGTTGTCCAAAGGACTTTCAGGGCACACTTTTACCAAAGTTGGAATTCTGTGCCACAGGAAAAACTTTCCACTGAACAAGACACTATTATTTTCTTCTTTGTGAAGAGAATATTTAATGGCTTAAAAGAAAAGTTAAGAAATATTTAGATGGACATTCAGAAAACCAAGAAAGCCAGATTTCAAAGGGAAATTTTATTTAATGAACCAGACAGGAAAAAGAACAAAAATGTACTGAGGACACATAAATACAATAATGTGGGTGAGGCAGAATCCTCTCCTTTATGCAACTTGGAAAAGAATCATCATATCTAGAGATACTAACCTCCACCCTATTAGATGGACCGTTTTATGAGACTGTTTTCACTTCCTTCTTGATCCTAACCCAAAAAACAATTCATTTTTAAGGAGGCTGAGCTCAGTCCAAAGGAAGAGGATTAGGAAAACTTCACCCCTGGCTGAAATAAGAGGAGGATGTAATTTGTGAAACCTTGGAATCTTTAGGTAGAACTAGCAATTTTTTGTCGGAAATGTACATGTTATTGCCAAAAAAGTAGCTACACAAACTGTGAAATGTATTCTAATTTTCAGTGACTAAGTGGGGTCAGAATGGAAAGGGTTGAAGTAGGGAAACTTATGAAAACTAGTAAAATATTATTTGGGAAAGGCAGACGTAGGACGCATGCTGTTGCTGTCCCTGCAGAGAACAGGGAATTTTAGGAGATTTGGAATAAAAAAAATTACAGGAGACTTAGAAAGGCAGAAAGTTAACACATTGAGGATGGGGCTTTTAAATTGTTTAAATGCATGTTCCCGGGGTTTCAACCATTGAAATCAACTTTTATACTGTTTCTTTAAAAATTTATAACAAATTTGCTAACTATTTTTGTGAACTGAAATTTTCAGGAAATACTCACCAAAGACCCTAGTAGTGCTTGAGGGTGTGTATGATACCTCTGGAAACATGCCCCCTTGTGGAGTGGCACTAAGCAGAACTTGCAGATGTACTGAATTTCATTTCTTTTTCTGTGGGCAGCACAAACATGGCACCTCCTAGTAGGATATTTTCTTTTACCCCGTTCACTTCCAACAATTTTCTCTAGCACACGTTTGCACATATCATCCGAAAGTCTCCCAGGGGGGTCCTCATGAGGCACACAAGGGGTTTGGGTTGATGTTCCTGGGCATGTGCATCTGTGTCTGTGTCTGAGTCTGTCTCCACCTTATCTATAGCCCAGTCTTTTGCCACTTGTTGCAGAAATTCTTTGATGTAGGGTTTAGTTTTTGATAGATTCAAAAAGAGTTGAAAAGTGCACAATTTATAAGCCAAAATGCAACTTGCTTTGGCCATGTCACTGTTTTTCTCAAGAGAGAATAATAAGACAAATACTGACCTGCCCTATCAACACCCTTCATGAACATATTATACTGAATAATACAAATAGGTTTTTTCTTTACTTCTTCATTTCTCCTTGGAACATCAACCATTGTTGAATCGTGAATTGTGGAAATCATGCTGACAACACGAGTATCCCTCCAGGACTGAAGAAGAATTTCACCCTTTCTCCTGAATGCGGTTTTGCCATGTTTCAGAGACTGTGATTCGTTTTTCATTTCTGGAGGAAGACCCCTGTTCACTCTGATTGTTCCACATACTCTAACTTGTCTTGAAAGGAGAGTTTCAACAATTGTCACATGATTGTAATAGTTGTCTTGGTAGACATGGTAATTTTGATCAAGATAAGTTTCCAAAAGTGTGAAAATAGTTTCCTGTAATTTTTTTCCTTCACGAGCATAAATTTCTAAATTCAAGATATAGCCTGAGGTGCTTTCAGTGACCATACGAACAAGTAAGCCATACTTGGTAAGTTTCCCCAGGTTATATGATCAAGGACTCATTGCTTCATCTAAGGGAAGTTGTTGATTTGGCTTATAAATAGTCTGAAATCTTTCAAGGAAAAAATCCAATAAGGGTTGAATTTTGAAAAGCCTGTTAGTTGATTGTTGCAGAAGTTCATTGTTGTTTAAATGTAAACACCACCAAATTTGTTACATCTATTATGGCTCATAAGTTTCCTGAAAATAGGAGTATCTAAAAATAGATCCATAGACCAATAATCCTTTAGTTTATCTTTCCTGACTTGCCCCATTAGAATAATTTTGAAAAAATTTTTTCATTTCTGTTCCCGTGACATCTGACCATTTCAACCCCTTAGAACCAGTAACATACTTTTCCTGATTTTGTAAGCAGCATAGATTCGTTTCTTCACACAACATATGAAAGAATCTGTCTCCAAGAAAGAGTCCTGTGACTTGTGAAACTTTCGTGGGGTCAGAGGGAATTTGTTTCACTCCTGGGTTTCTGATAAATGGCCCTAAATTTGGTGTTTTATCTGTTTTTACCCATGTGGAAACTGCCGCATCTAGTGTGTCATCGTCATCATCACTTTCGTTTGCACTTTGTTCACTGTCACTGTAACTCGGTAAAGGACGCACAATTTTGTTTTGCCTATTTCCAGTAATAGAAGAGTCACTGTCATTTTCACTGTCACTATCAGCATTATCGGAACATCAGAAAATGTGTCCGCAAACAATTCCGCTGAAATTTCACCTTCTGTAAGATATTTTTTCCTGTAAGAACTATATCTTTCCATCATGGATGTAAAGTGATTGAAATCTGAATGCTGACTAAATGCAGAGCAGAGCCACAGAGGAAAATACAGAGCTGTTTGTTCTCTATATTTATCACAGATCATTAAGTCGGAGTGAGGTCACGTTTCTATAAACATTCGTCAGCAGGACCATTCGGAGAAAGGCACCATGTATTGCGTAGTTAAGTGTATAGTCCGTGGAAACCAAGCGCGTGTTAAAAACGCAGATTTGTGTCATCCGTCTTGCACAGCTGTAATTACAAATACAAAGTTAGGTATGGATATGAATATTTATATAGAATTAGAAAAGAAATTATACATTTTAAAAAACTAACAAATATAAGAAACACCACAAAATCCAGAAAAATAACATTAAGAAATTAATTAATTGCCTGACACATCACTTTACTACTTTATTTTAATCTATATGTTGTGGCTGTATACTTTATAATTATCTCTCAATATAATCATTTTGAAATATCATTTTTTATAGAGAGAATATGGAGATAATTCAGTCTTACCAGTAGCATGATTGATTGAAATTTATTTTCATTTATTGATAGAAACTTTTCTTTCAGCTTTTCATTTTTTTTTTTTTATTAATAATGTCTTGTAAATTTTGGAGATTTTGGTCAAATTTGGGAAAACCACGATCATAATGAACTATAAGATTTTATGGCATTTCACATTTTGGGGGGACATTAACTGATCTTAAATACTCTGAAGTAATGACTCCCTTGTTAAATCGTTGGTCATCAGCATCCTCATTTAGTGGCATTGTATAATATGAGTTTTGTATTATCTTCACTGATGTCAGTATTTCATGTCAAATCAGTAAACATTTAAATGTTTTTTTAGTATGATTATATGATTAAATCTTCTTCATCATTAGATTTTTAAACAACTCAAGAGCCTATTCATTATTTATTATTATTATTTTTTTATGGATTGCTGCTTTTGGTACAATCTGAAAAAAAATTTGTAACATTTGCCTCTCAATGTCAAAATAATTTCAATTGGTTGCATGACTATTCTTTGTCACTTTTGTTTTAGATTCCATTATGTGAAAATGACAAAAGGTGGTTCCCTTTGATATATCCAAATTAGTCATCATAATTTTTCACTAGTTTTATTGCAGTGTCTTTCCAAATCGCAGGTAAAATAGTGTATTCAAACTTTATAAAGTATGCTATTAAAACTTTAAAAAAAGTATAGTGTATTTATATTGAATACATTTCTGACAGGAGAGCACTTTGAATTTTGACTAGGCACCAGTGATAAAGGAATCCTCTGTTTATAATTTTAGACATCTGGTGACTGGAAAATTTCCCACAGATTAGCTTTTATTTCAAAACTTTCATCTTCACTACCCCGATCCTTCAGTGTCAGGCATCATAGGGCAAAAACCCTGTGGTGATAGGACTTTGGCCCTGAACCTTCTTGTCATGTTGATGGTGGACTATAGGAGTGTGGCGTTTACCTGTACGCCATTGCTACACCACTAAGACTAGCAATCACTTCACTGTACACGAAAGGGATGTTAACCACATAAGTTATTTCCCAACGCTGCTTTCCTTTTGTCTGGATGCCAAAGATGCCCACAGCTATTCCACATTGTTGTAGTTAAATATCTTTTGCAAATATAGAAAACATGTTGACCATGGGAACATATTGCTAAGATCTGTTGTAAGACTTGGAAGCGAACTGTGCTTGGAAAGGGTTCTTAGGTTCAGGGTAAACCTGCCTCTGGCTGTACTTCATTTGGAGCAAATCACTTTGTGAACCATAAAAGGACAGGCCCTGAGACACACTGGCTAGAGGATGCCAGAAACTGAGCTAATTTCAAAAGTGTCTCATGTGAAATTTCCAGGTATCCCAGGTCATAATTGTACGTTTATGAATTTGGCTCAAGACTCTTGGTTGCAGGTGACAGACACCCAATTTTAACTAGTCATGGCTTTGGTAGAAAGAATTTATTGGCTCGGTAACAAACCATTAAAAGGTAAGCAGGTTGCAACTAACCTAACGATGACCTGGATTTGAACAGCTTCATATCTATTCATCTGTTTCCTTCTTTTTCCATCTCCTTTTCTCTATGTTAGTTTTATTCTCTACTCCTGAAAATGATCTTTTTCTAAATAATGATTAAAGGCAGTGTGGGGTTCTGTCGCCCAAGGAACAAAAAAAATTCTTTTTCAGTTCCTATTTGGAAACATCCTTGCGAATGACTCCGACCCATCTTGGATGATGTGCTACTTGTTGAACCAGTGACTTTTCTGTGCCTCCCCATGAGGACAGCAAGGGGTGGGGCATTGTGATTGGCATGTGATGTTGAGAGAGAGGAGCAGGTTTCCCAGAAAAGCAGGGTATCATTTTGGTCACAGAGTAGCTGAGGCCAAGGCTTGGTGTGGAGGTGGGCATGGGCATCATACAACTGATGAAACGAACCTCGTGGAATGTGCCATGCCTCATGTAGACCAGGAACTTAGCTCCACTTTGAAGGTAGATTTGGGCACAAAATTCACTAAGTCTCAGACAGTGTCTTCTCTGTGATTGTTAAGGGTGTGACATTTAAAGTGTGTCACAGTGTATTAGGAGTTAATTCACCTCACCCATTATTAACATGTGAGTAAAATGGGGCTAAATTAATTCTAAAAATCATTCAGGGCTGTAACTCATATAATTTGGAATTTAGTAGCTCAGTTTTCAGTTGTGAAACAACGGGATCCAAGGGCCAGAAACTTCAGAAGCAACATTATTAATGTTTATATTAAAATGGTAAAAAGGGAATTTTTAAATTAAATTATTATTGATTTAAACTAATTAAATAAGACAACTGATATTGAACACTGAAAATCTGCATTTTTGTTCCTAAGTCAGCCTGGTGGAGAACATTAATAGTTTGGTAGTTTTTGTCTTAGAAGAGAAGATGGACAGTGAGTCTTAAAACTAATCTTTGTTTCTATTAAATATGACTTAACAAATTTGGAATGCATTATAATTTGTGTACATTAATAAAGTTTGTAATTATTTCTTAATTATTTGAGATTTGGAGTAACAACATGGTCATACATAGATTTAAAGAAATACAAACTTTATGGAACTATCACACATAAGCTAAACTTCCATCTTTAATTTATTAGATACATACTCCTGCTCTGGAAGAAATATATTATTTATTGGATCATTCCTGTGTAAGAAACATTCTCAGTGGTAGAATATTATAATGACATTGTCTTGTTCTAATAAAAAAATGGTATTATACTTTTTTTTTAGTTTCAGGTGTACAAAGCAATGTAATAATAGTTAGACATTTACACCCCTCACGAAGTGATAACCTCCTCAACCTACTACTCCTCTGACATCTTATGTAGCTGTTACTATGCCATTGACTATATTCCTTTGCTGTACTCCACATCCCATGTCCATATATACATATGTGTATATATATATATAGATATAGATATAGATATAGATATAGATATAGATATCTATGGTATTATTATACTTTTGAGTGAGGTGTCATAATTTAAATTTTGGTGGGTGTTAACGTGTTGTGAACATAGAATGTAAAATTTAGAAACTTGATCTTGAAAGAGAATATTTAATCCTGTATATAAATAATGTGTATGCTTACACTGAAAAATATAACTACTGTCATGGGAGAAAAGATTTTTTTGAAGTTATTGTATTTTATTGAGAGAAAGGGGTTTGTGAAATAGCAATTTTGGCAGGATAAATCTTGGAGAGGTCAGGAAAGAAGTTGAGCATCGGTAACTAGAAAGACATAATAAAATTAATAGTAGGCAACATTTATTGAACTTTTACAATGTTTACACTAGACTCTGTTCTAGTGGTTTAACCTACTTAATCAATTTAATACAGTAGGTACAATTATTATCCCCATTTTGGAGAAGAGAAAATTGAGGATGAGGGAGGTAAAAAAATTTTCCATAACCCAACTGGTAAGTGGTGGAGCAGTTTTTGAACTTGGCTTGGCTTCAGAGCTCTTAACTACGTGTTGAAATATGCAGAATGAGCAGATACTTGTTTCTCAAAAAAGAAATAGTTTGAATTTTGGCTTCATAGTATTATAAATATTATGTGTAATATGATATATATCATATAATACATATAAAATATCATTAATAAATATTATTTTAAATGTTATTTATTCACTTATTGTTGAGTATTTGAGTTGTTTTCATTTTCACTGTTAAAAACAACTCTAGAGACTATCCTTCTACGTAAATCTTTTTATCATCCGTAAACGTTTTTTCAGGATGCATTCTTAAAAGTAGGATTACTGGTTGAAGAACAGGAATGTTTTAAAGGCTCTTGATAGTGGTGTTGTTTTTCAGAAAAGTACCATGAGAGAAGCACAACCACAGCTTACATGTGGGGGAAGGAGGATGAGGCAACCCCAAATAGATGGAAGCCCCTACTGCTGATCATGTGTCCTGCCCACTGGATAAATAAGAATATTCCATCTGTGTCTTTTTTGTGCAGAGATACCTTTTGGAGTAGAGCAGTTAATTTGATTTTTCATCATGCATGAAAATACAAAGACAAAAACAAATAGAACCCTCCTAAAGGAGAATTGAAACAACCAGTTCTTTAGCTAAAAGAAAATGAAGTCAAGAAAATTTGAAAAATTTTAACTGTATGTTATTATAAACAGTTGTTTTCATTAAGAAGAATTAATTTTTGTTCCTCCTTGTATTTAGACTATAAAGTATAGTTCATGGGAGAATGATGATAATTAAATTTTTCTCAACTCCAACCTGACATACCTTGCTTTTCTAGGCACTGAGACCAATATTTTATGATATTTTAAAATGGATTTCTCAGAGGTAAAAATCACTGTGTTTTAATGGCTCCGTTGCTTCTTGTTTATTGTTCAGCCATAAGGAAAGGAAAGGACTGTTAACCAAACAAATTACTGGATAGTTTTTCTCTATCTCTTCACTTGTAAAATACTGTGTCTCTTTGTTTAAATCGGGTTTCTTGCAGACAACAACTTTTTTTATTCACTCAGTTGATTCCTATCTTTTAATTGGTATATTTAGACCATTTAATTCCATTTTCTCGCCTCTGTTAGCATATTAGTTGTATATTAAAAAAATTTTTTAGTATTTCTTTAGAATTTTTAATATACATTTACAGCCGATCTAAGTCCACTTTCAAGTAACACTATACCACTTGACAAGTGCAGGTATCTTATAACAGTATATTTCGAATTCCTCTTTCCCATTTCTTATAACATTGCTGTCATGCATTTCATGTATCAATATGTTATACATTGTTACATCATTATTACTTTGAATATACAGTTATCTGTTAGATCAATTAAGAATAAAAATTTTAAAGGTTTTATTTTACCTTCATTTATTCCTTCTCTGACACTTGCTTTATGTAAAGTTGAGTTTCTGACATATTTTCCTTCTCACTCAAAAAAAAATCTCTTTTTTCACATTATTTGCAGGACAGGTCTGCTGGTGATAAATTCCTTCACTTTTTGTTTTTCTGAGAAAGATTTTACAGTTCTCCTTTATTTTTAGAGAGTAATTAAACTAGATACAGATTTCTAGGTTGCTGGGTTTTTTCTTTGAACTTTAAATATTTCATTCCACTCCCTTTTTGCTTTTATGGTTTCTGACAAAAATTCAACCATAATTATTATCCTTGCTTATCTATAGGTAAGGTGGATTTTTATCCCTAGCTTCTTTCAATACTTGATCTTTGGTTTGCAGTTTGAATATGACATGCCTAGGTATAGATATTTTGGTATTTATCTTTTTTGTTAGTCTTTGAACTTCCTAGAGCTGTGCATTGGTGTATGTCATTTTAATTTTGAAAATTTCTCAGCTATTATAGTTTCAAATATTTCTCTGTTCTCTCTTTCTTGTTTTTTCTGGTATTACATTTATACATGTTACATTTTTTTTTTCAATTTTCATTGGGTAACAGTGTGTTTTTTCCAGGACCCATTAGTTCCAAGTCAAGTTGTTGTCCTTCAATCTAGTTGTGGAGAACACAGCTCAGTTCCAAGTCCAGTCACCATTTTTAATCTCGTTCTGGGGATGCACAGCCTACCATCCCATGTGGGAATTGAACTGACAACCTTTTTCTTAAGAGCATGTGCTCTAACCAGCTGAGCCATCTGGCTGCCCACCCGCAGCTCAGTGGCAGCTCAGCTCAAGTCATTGTCTTCAATCTAGTTGCAGAGGACGCAGCTCACTGGCCCATGTGGGAATCGAACTGGCAACCTTGTTGTTCAGAGCACGCGCTCTAACCAATTGAGCCACCCAGCTGCCCCTTACATGTTACATCTTCGGACACATTGTGTTCTGTTTTTCTCATTATTATTATTATTATTTTGCATTTTAATTTGAGAAGTTCTTATTGACATATCAGCTCCCTGATTCTTTCCTCAGTTTTGTCCAATCTACTGATGAGCATACAAAGGCATTATTCATTTCTGTTAGCAGTGTTTTTTATTTCTACCATTACTTTTTTTTACGTTTTTAAATTTTTTTATTAAATTTGTTGGGGTGACATTGTTTAGTAAAAGTAGGTTTCCAGTGTACACTTTATAATACATCATCTATATATTGCATTGTGTGTTCATCACCCAGAGTCAGTTCTCCTTCCATCACCATATATTTGACCCCCCTTTCCCTATTCTACCACTCCGCTCTCCCGTACCCTGTGGTAACCACTAAACTATTTGTCTGTGTCTATGAGTTTTTGTTTCTTTGTTTTCTTATTTCTTGATTGCTTTCAGTTTTATATCCCATATATGAGTGAAGTCATTTGGTTCTTGACTTTTTCTGTCTGACTTCTTTCACTTAGTATGATAATTCCAAGATCAATCCATGTTGGTGCAAATGGCAGTATTTCATCTTATGGCTAAGTAGTAATGCATTGTGTATATGTCCATATCTTCTTTATCCAGTCATCTATAGAAGAACTTTTTGGTTGTTTCCATGTCTTGGCTGCTGTGAATAATGCTGCTATGGACATAGGGGTACATATATTTTTATGGGTAAATGTTTTCAGATTTTTTTTGTAGATACCCAGAAGAGAGATTGCTGGGTCATATGGTAATTCTGTTCTTAATTTTTTGAGGAACCACCATACTGTTTTCCATAGTGGCTACACCAATTTACATTCCCACCAGCAGTGTATGAGGGTTCCTTTTTCTTCTCAGCCTCTCCAATACTTGTTAATACTTGTCTTGTTGATGATAGCCATTCTAACAGGTGTGGGGTGGTATCTCATTGTGGTTTTGATTTGTATTTCCATAATAGCTATGAAGTTGAGCATCTTTTCATATATCTGTTGGCCGTTTATATGTCTTATTGGAAGAAGTGTCTGTTCAGGTCCACTGCACATTTTTTTTAAATTGGATTGTTTGTTTTTGTTGTTAGTGAGATGTACAAGTTCTTTATATATTTTGTATGTCAGCCTCGTATCGGAGGTGCACTTTGCAAATATCTTCTCCCATTTGGTTGGTTGCCTCTTTGTTCTGTTGATGGTTTCTTTTGCTGTGCAGAAGCTTTTTGTTTCATATAGTCCCATTTATTTATTTTTACTTTTACTTCCCTTGCCTTTGAGGTCAAATTTATAAAATTTTCTCTGAACTTAAGGTTCATAAGTTTAGTACCTGTGCTTTCTTCTGTGTAATTTATTGTTTCAAGTCTTATGTTTAGGTCTTTTATCCATTATGAGTTAATTTTGGTATAGGGCGACAACAGTCTAGTTTCATTCTTTTGCATGTGGTTTTCTAATTCTCCCAGCACCATTTATTGAAGAGCCTTTCTTTTTTCCATTATATATTTTTGGCTCATTTGTAAAAAATTATGTGCCCATGTATATGTGGGTTTATTTCTGGGTTCTCAGTTTTATTTCATTGGTCTGTGTGTCTGGTTTTCTGCCAATACCATGCTGTTTTTTTGTTTGTTTCTTTTTTTTTGATTGGGGAGTGGGGGGAAGGGGAACAGACAAGTTGCTGTCCTTTTGTGCTTCAGTCTAGTTGTGGAGGACTTTGCTTCACTGGCCCAAGTTGGCACCATCATTGCGCTCTTCCCGGGCGAGGCAGATCAGTCGCCGGCTTCTGGACGGCCGCTCACTGCGGCTGCTGGCTGCTCACGCTGGCTGCTGGCTACACACGGTAGCCCATGGCAACCCACTGCCACAGGGGCTGCAGCCTACGCCGTCGCCAGCGACTCACGGCAGCCCAGCTCCAGGTTGAGCTGTTGTTCAGCATCTTAGCTGTGGAGGGCAGTGTCACTGGCCCTCATATGTGGGATCCGAACCAGGGCCCTCTGGCGTCCCAAGCCAGTTCTTTACCATCGCACCACTCGGCCGGCCCTGGCTGTTTTAATGACTGCTGTAGCTAAAAGTTTCAGAGGCTTCCAGTTCCTCTAATAGCCTTGTTTTGGTTTCTCCTGTTGTCCTTATGTTTCCCTGAGAACTCCTTCAGCTGTAATTGCTGTGATTATACTAGACCTCTGTTCTTACGGTGGGAATAGGCAGGGTGGGAGAAGTGATCTAATCTTATGATTAAATCCCAGTTCTTTAATAGGTAGGCCTGTGTTGCTCCACTATGACCTTCACAAGTGTTTCTTAGCATTTTACCTTCCTTAGGTGGGGAATGCTTTGAGCACATTTCACACTGGTTACTTTTTGCCCTCTTCTGGTGGGGAGGAGAGGGAGTGGAGGAGGGGAGGGATCTTTCAAATGTCTCTTTACCATGAGAACCTAATGGGGTGCCTGCAGGTAAAACTCTGAAAAGCATGGGAGCCCTCCTAGGATTGTCACCCCCAGGTGTCTCTCACTGTCATACTAGTTCACACTCAGTCCCCAGAAGTTTATCAGTCACCATTTAATTGTGCCTACCCAGTGGCGCCTGCTCCAGGCAAGCTGATCTCAGTTATTATTCTCTATATTCTTTGGCCTCTCCATATTTGGGGGTTGCAGTTTGCCTGTGGTCTCCACCCTCTGATAGATCAAAGAAAAGTGATTGATTTTCAATTTGTTCAGCTTTTTCTTATTTTAAGAATAAGAATGATGACTTCAAGCTCTTGACATTGGAGATGAAGCCAGGAGTCTGTATTTTCTATAGATTATATTTTTCCAGAACCTCCTGAATGCTATATTGAGATAAGTGATTTTCATTAATGTGACTCTATATGTTCATATTGATACAAAAAGTAGCATACACTTTTCCATATTCAAGTTTAGACTTTACTAGAGATGTGTCTATATTCTTTACCAAAACCATGTGAATTATAGGTACTCTATAAATATTCATGCAAAGAATAAATTTTAGCCTTATCTATGTACTACTTATTTTATTATTTATACCATATTTATATTAAAATCAATTCACTTTTAATACCTTAAATACCGACCGCACCCTCCTTTTAAGCAGTAATATCTGAAACCATAGTTTTGATTCACTGATTTTATATCTTTATGATATATGTTGAAATAATTTTCTAAATATTAGAATAAAAAGTTCCTAAAGTCGTCCTCTGTCTGACTGGTAGCATGTGTACTTAAGTTGGAAACAGTGCTCTAATCTGATGAGTAGCAGGTAACTATAATATTGATGTTTATGAGTTCTTTCAAATACTAGCTGGTTAAGCAGGAACACATTACCCTAAGGAAGACCAGAGTAAACTCCGTCTCTCTGGATAGCATAGGAGTGAGGATGAAATAGGCGCCGCTACTACTTCTATTCTGGGAAGGCACACCTTTCTAACTACTCCCCATCATACACTTTTTCAGAAGACTATTCCATTGTACAATACCTTAAATCTGAGAGTCAGCTGAGGAACTTTTTGTGTTAGGAGCATTGTCGAGAGGTTATACACCTTCTGGCAACACTGGGCTCTCTAAGAATTCGCCACATCAAACCCCGAAGTTTCTTGAGAGTGTTCCAGCAGCAGGAACTTTGCAGAGACATTTGCCAAGTCATTCTTCTGCTGAGACCTGTGACATTCCAGTGGTCTCCAAATGCTAACTCTCAGATTGGCTACAGTAGAATCGCTTAGGGAACTTGTGGGGAAATGATTTCCTAGCCAAATCCCACCCACAGAGATTCGGATTCAGTAGACCTGGTGGGGGGACCTGGGAATCTCAGGTTTGTAAGCTCCCCTAGTGATTTTAATATAGAGCCCTGACTGTGAGAGTGTATGGTCTGGTCTATGCAGTGATCATTGGTATGGGGTAGAAACCTTGTCTCATGGCCTAAAATACACTGTGACACTTTTTTCTTTTCATTCTAAATAAAGTACCAAGGATTTAATTTAAAAAACAAACAAACATGGATGGTGTGTACTTAATATACATTCTCTGGAGATAGAAAGAACTTTAGAAGCCATCTTAGAAGGAGTTAGGGGTTATAGTTGCTTGAGTTGATTTGAACCCTAATAAACATTATCTGTGGATTGGTGTTATGGACTGAATGTGTCTCCCCGCCCCCCCCCCATTCATCTGGTGAAGCGATACCCACAATGTGATGGTGTTAGGAGGTGGGGCTTTGGGGAGGTAAATTGGTTTAGATGAGTTCGTGAGGGTGGAGCTTCCATGATGGGATGAGGGCCCTTATAAGAGGAGGTAGAGACCAGAGCTGTTTCTCTCACTGCCATGTGAGGATGCATCAAACGTCACCATAGGCAAACCAGGAAGAGTTCGTGCTCATCAGACACTGAATCTGCCGGCATCTTCATCTTGGAATTGCCAGCTACCCAAACCGAGAAGTAAATGCCTGTTTAAGCCACCACAGCCTATGGTATTTTGAGCAAAGATGTTGGGAAGCATTGGGACGCACTAAACATTAAACTATGAAATAGATACATCTTGTCCTGCTTTTAAAGAGGTAGAAAGAGAGTAGTAAAATGCCTAAATAATTTCGCCATATTAGAGCAAAGTAAAGCAACTGTAGATTCCGGCTCCCTCCGTGTGACTAGGCTGTCTCCACCATCCCGACACCCTTCCGTACACATTTGGAATCAATCAGCACAGGCATGCCTCGCTGCAAGCATTTGGTTTCAGGGAAGAGGTTAAGAGAAGCTAAGTGGCAAAAGGAATATGTTGGATCACATAAAAAGCCGCCCTGATGAAACTGGAGGAGGAAATGGAACCAGACCTCCAACCATCACATTTCATCTTAGTACATTAAATGCCTTCTGACCGAAGCCAAGCAAAGCCCAGGAAATATTAAAAGCTTGACTTCTGAAGCCAGGCAGCTTGGCTTTTTCTTCAAGCACCATGTCCCAGCAAATGAGGAAGTTTAGTATTCCCATGTATTGTTCTTTTGTTACTGATCTAAAAATCTGTGCTTCATTTTGTACTAGTGAAATTTGTGGGGTGGAGCAGAGACATTTATTGAGTTTCCTCTTTGAGATTTTATTTTTGATGATGGTTACGTATGCATGTTTTAAAATGAATTTAATAGTTGTACACTTTCCTTTCCCATGAGGCAGCTGCTTTCAACTCTTTCTTTTTCCTCATGTGTAATAAATGTAGAAAATGTCTATTATACTTTTCCCTAAAACTGTTGTTTTTTTTTTTCCAGTGTATGTTCTCTGATTACTATCACTGAAATTAGCTGGGATGATTGTTAAAAAAGCGCAGTGCTAGGTCCCATTCCAGACCCCGTAGTCAGCCTTTCTGGGGCATGGCACCTAGGCATCTGTATTTTAAACAGCCTCTAAGTTATCCTTATGCAAATCAAAGTGTGAAAGGCACTTTCCTAAGACTTCTTGGGTTTTGCCAGGGAATGCAATGTTTTCTAATTGTATTTCTGTTTTCCTCTCCATTTTCATGTGGTTAGGGTCCTACCTAACAAAGGTTACAGCTTTCATGAGTAATACAAACAAGACAAAATAGTAAGTTCACCCCTCCTAGAGCTATGGGAAATGGCTCTAGAGACTAAAATTGGATCCTAGATGTATTTATTGCTATTATTTCTGGGCCCTTTTAGGGGACAGATGTTAAAATTATGAATTATTTTAAAATTATAATTATCAATAAGTACATTACAATATATTAAGTTATATATGTGTGTGTGTGTATATATATATATATGTATCTTTTTTACACTAAAATTCATAGTTCTTAAAAACAGTGACATAATTACTTCCTGGTAATCATAAAACTGCTGAGTGATATTTAAAGACTATTTTGTATCCTCCTTGGGTCTTAGAATATTTCCCACTAAAGAAGTACAGTCAAAGTATTGTACCCTAAATTCATTTTAAACACTTATTTTCTCTGCTTAGTTATACTACCAGTTTGGTTATTTGTTTTCCAACAGAGCCAGTGTTCTTTCTTTTTTATTTAATTTAATTTTTGAAATATGTAAAGCACATCATGTTAAAAACTATTTGAAATATATAAAGTGTATACTCACAGAAGTTTCATTGACATCTCTGTTCCCTCTACCCACTCTCCACCTCCTCTCTTCTTGTAGGTAACCATTTTTATTGATTTTTGACTTTTCACTGTTTCGTTTTACAAATGCAACCATGCAGATATGTAAGTTCTTGTTTCTCCTAATTTTTTCACAAAAAATATAGACTATATTAGCTCTGCGTTTTTGTCCACATTTTCCCCTCCATATAGCCTAGAAACCAAGGAGAATCCTTGTAAACTGCCACTTTCTCCCAATTTCCCAAAGACTCTGAGATGGTCCCGTTGAGTTAACAGTTGATTTTGTTCTTAGGTCCTCTCTTGTTTCAGGACTCCAAATTGGACCCTTTATTTTAATAAAGACTTGTTGTCAAGGGTTGGTATTTACTACCCCATGTTAATGTAAAGGACTTGGCAAATAGCACAGTGTATCATTTCTGTTTGTGTGCTAGCTCATATGTAGATTATCCAAACAATACTGATGTCAGGTGGCTATGAAAGAAGTGTTTTCCCTTCCTTTTGTTTCTGAAGATAGAAGATCCAGATGTAGTTCCCAGAAACCAGCATTTTAACCTGTTGTTTTAGATCTAGATGTCACAGTCTATTTTTGTTGAGCACCAATACACGGCAGTGTCATTATTAGACTACTCTGTGAAGGACCTTTTATTTTGTAAATAAATATGTTAGATAATCTAGATTTTTTTCCCCATCACTAAACTATTCTACCAAATTAGCATATTCACACTAACTAGAGCAGAAAAACACTACTATATGTATTTAAAAAGTAGTCAAATCTAATAGAATAAATGATATGATTGAGATTTGGCTAGAAATAAAAGCATTGCTTTTTTCTTATTTGCAACATGCATTGACAATAAGGCATATTGTAAAGAAAGAAAGTACTCTTTCCAAAGATTTTTCCAATTGAACTCACTCTTTAATACTCCCAATGGTGTATTCACTTCCTGTTTTCCTGTTTCAAGGACACAAACTTGGAACATGAAAATCCCTAGAGGTCAAATGTTATTTAAATGGTTTTTTAGCCATGTATAATGGCTTAGCAATAAATATCTCTGATTCTTATATAATAATCTTAGAAAGCAAATTGTGTAATTACTTTGCAAGAAATGATTGGATATAATAATGTTTAAATAAAGCTTTGGATAAAAGTAGTATCAGTGCACATTCCTTTTGATAAATAGCTTATGAGCTCTATAGCGTTTTTTGATATTAAAAAAGATTGTGCTGTCCCCGCTCCACCCTGCCCCTGCTTGGGCGGCCAAGGATCCGGATGGATCTGAGGCGCTGGACCCTGTGGTAGTGGCAGGGACGATGTGGTTCTTCACCCAGGATCCAGTCTGGGATTTCCTGATCCAGCTCAGCCCGGAACCTGCTGAGGGCAGCACAGCAGCCACAAGAAGGCCACAGGCAGCCAGTGTCCATTTTTGTATGATGGGAAACCCGGCATTATATTTAAAGTAATTGTTGATAGATAGGTAGTTATTGCCACTTTATTATTCATATTTTTTATCTTTTTTCCCTCTTATTCTTAATAAAGTTCCTTTAACATTTGTTATAATTACTGGTTTGGTGGTAAGGAGCTCTTTTATCTTTTCCTTGTCTAGGATGCTCTTTATCTGTCTTTCGATTCTAAATGTTAGCTTCACTGCCTAGAGTAATCTTGCTTGTAGGTTCTTGTTTTTCATCACTTTGAATATTTCCTGCCAATCCCTTTTGGCCTGGAAAGTTTCTGTTGAGAAATCAGCTGATGGTCTTTTGGGAGCTCCCTTGTAGGTAACTAACTGCTTTTCTCTTGCTGCTCTTAAGATTCTTTGTCTTTAACCTTTGGTATTTTAATTATGATGTGTTTTGGTGTGGCCCTCTTTGGGTTCATTTAGTTCGGGACTCTCTGTGCTTTCTGGGTGTATATGTTTATTTTCTTCTCCAGGTTAGGAAAGTTTTCAGTCATTATTTCTATAAATAGGTTTTCAATTCCTTGCCTTTTCTCTTCCCTTTCTGGTACTCTTATGATGCAAATGTTGGTATGCTACGCCAGCACTGGAGCCCAAAGCAAGTGAGTCCATCAGCAAGTAAGTCCATGCATGGGTCCTTTAAGAGGAACACATTGGACTGCAACTACCCTCAGTCTCACTCAGCCACAATCTCTGCTCATGTTCACAGCCAGAAGTTATGCAGACTTCTCTTCTTGATACTGGATCCCCAGGCTGTGGAGCCTGGTGTAGAGCTGGAATCCCTAGCTCCTCAGAAGGGACCTCTGCAGCTGCGATATCCTTCCTGATTTTTAACTGCCACATGTGGGTGTGGGACCACCCCCTTCCACATCTCTGCCCCTCCTACCAGTCTCAAGGTGGCTTCTTCTGTATATCCTTAGTTATAGGACTTGTGTTCAGCTAGACTTCAGGTGGTTCTTAATGATGGTGGTTCTGTAGTTTAGTAATTTTGATGTGGTCTAGAGGAGGTGAGCAGAGCGTTTACCTTCATCACCATCTTGAGCAGAACACCGTGTATATGCATTTCTTAATCCAGCTGGATAGTTCCAATTTTTTCCCCAAAACTATGGATCTGCAAAGGATGTTAGCCATAATCTAGTTTATGAAAAGGCATTCTGAGTTAGAAAATAAATAACTTCCCATAGGTTAGTTGTACTCTGAACCCGATTTTGTTTCCACATCTTTCCAAATATTGAAGAATTCAGGACTAGAATATGTTGGGTTGTCGGAAAAGTCATGATGTATTTTTTCTGTTTTTCATTGCAAAAATACATCATGACTTTTCTGACAACCCAATGTAATAGAATTTTACTTGAAATGTTTTTCATTCTTTGTGCGTATGTGTATTTCCACTTTTTAGAATTGGCAGTGGTGATTATTATCTGCTATTTATTACTTAAGAAAATAAAAATAATAAACCACTTTTTCATTTTCAAGCTGTCTGATTTCTGGTAGTGTTATTCTACTGAATCTGCTGTCACTCATGTTATCAGCAACATATTTGTCTTCAAGTTTAATGACCTTTCTTTTGTCCTTGATTTCTCTGTAAGTACTTCAAAAGGTTGATTCTCTTACCCTCAAAACTCTTTTTTAAAATACTAATTCATTCTTCCTTTTCTCCTATTTCTTTAACATTGCTTCTTCATCCAAATGTGGCCATATCCAAGCCCTATTTATTCTCCCACTTATTATTGTAGCTCAACTCTATTTTTGTAGATATTTTCTAAACCTAACCTCTTTTATGAGTTTTCTGCACACACCTCCGGGTACTATTGCATACTTTTCAGTGGACCAGGTTTTCTGTGATCACTTCAATATCAACATATCCAGTGCTAAACTCATTAGGTTTTCCCCTGTATAGGTCTTTTTCAAGATTTTCACATATCTTGAAGTGATTCTAATACTTCCTTATCCAAGTATGTTAAGTATCTGTTGCAGATAATGGGGCAAATAGACTAGAATTTTGGTTACGGTTAATTTCCTATTGCTGTGTAACAAATTACCAAAAACTTAGTAGCTTAAAACAAAATTTATTACCTCATTGTTTCTGTGGATCAGGAGACCATTTTCAGGTCAGCTTGGTCCTCTGCTTAGGATGGAATGAAGGTGCTGACTGGGGAGGCAATAGCATCTGAGGTTCAGGGTTGTCTTCCAAGCTTATTCAGATCATTGGCAGAATTCAGAATTGGTTGTATGACTAAGGTTCCTGTATTCTTGCTAGCTGTTGTCTGTAGACCTCTCTCAGAAATTAGAGGTCACCCTCAGGTCCTTGCCACATAGCCTTTTTCATAGGCAGTACCTAACATGGCTGTTGCTTTTTCTAGGACTGCAGGAGAGCTTCTGCTGCTGCTTCCTGACCTAATTACAGCCTCACCTGGTTAAGTCAGGCCCACTCCATATTTTCTCCCTTTTTATTAACTCAGAGTCAGCTGATAAGGGACCTTACTTATAGCTGCAAAATCCCTTTTTCCATACACTGTAACAAAATCATGGGAATGAATACTATCCCATTATATTCACAGTCTCACCCACACTCGGGGAAGTAATTATGCAGAGTGTGTACACCATCCAGTGGGAATCACAGGGGCCGTCTTATAAATTCTGCTTAGCATAGGATAGGTGGAAGCAAGGATGGTAATGATGCCATCATTAGTTATTTAAGTGATGACATTAAGATTGTTATACCAATAGAGTACCAGTTTAAGATGTCATTAGTGTATATTTATGAAAAGTTAACTAATTATATATCCATATTGATATGTATTTTTAAAGGCATTCCTAGGAAATGTTTTGCTATGTACTCACTCATCTACACTCCACTATACTAATTGTATCTTAACTCTGTCATTGATGCTTTTTGGTAAACATTTCCCAAAACTCAACCTTATTTGTATTTGAATATGAAATTTAAGATTATTTTGGGAACTATTATGTTTTTATTGAGAGATACGTGCAAATACTTTTTTCCCGTATTCTTTGTTATAAAATTCTGGACAATTATTTGTGCTTTTTCACCTAGCTAGCCCAGGTAAGGTGTAATATGAGGTGACTGTCTTCATATATCCTCCCAGATAAGGATAATTGCTTCTGGTGAATAATCAAATTATGGCTTTCATCCTATTTTACCCTCTGACCTTTGGAGGAACAGCATTCCTTTTATTTTGAGTTGCTTTTGTTTGTATATGTGTGAGGCAAACCACATTTGAAATGTAATTTTTTTAGGACGAAGTCTATTAAGAAATAAAAATGTAGGTTTCTTATTTGAATGAGGAAAATAGTGTTTCTGTTTCTTAAAATGCATTTATACATAGCACCTATTTCTCTCTCTCTCTCTCTCTCTCTCTCTCTATATA
>NW_017732252.1:491254-498007 GCF_001890085.2 Hipposideros armiger | reverse complement strand
AAAAAAAAAAAATTAAAGAAAAACAAATTAACCTGCAGTTACCTTTGAAAACCTTTGTGGCTGGTGTGAGGGAGACAAGAGTGAGGAGGGTTATTGTGTAGGACGCCTTTCACTCACTCACTAACGGAATCACTCTATTGGCTCAATGGAACCTTTTTCTTTTTGTGCAACTTTAACAAGGAACCTACCCAATGACACTTGCTTTTGCCTCCTTTTGAGGATTTCGCAGAAATGTGACATTGCATTGTAGTTAAACAGATTCATCGCTTGCTCTGCTACAGGCTTATCCAGTGGTGCTTTTCTACAAAATTTTGCACTGTTTCCCACATTTTACACATCTCCCTAATCTCATTTAAAGTGAGGGATTCCTCCGCCTTTTTCTCCTCCTCTGCAGACGAGATCTCCTCCATAACCTCCGAGCATGGGAGACAATCACCCACAATCCCACAGAGAGAGAGAGAGAAGAACCATTGGCTCAATTGTAATCATGTGAAGTTCGGCATCACGTACCACTCGTATTGCAAGACATCGCTCGTTTATCAAGTTAAAATGTATTAGAAATGTTTGCTCGTCTTGCAGAACTCTCGCAGAACAAGTTACTCGCAGTCCAAGGTTTTACTCTACTTGAGAAATCCCTTAATCTCTCTGAGTGTCAGTTTCTTTATAAAATAGGGAATTAGATTATTTCTCATCTCAAATTGAAGGGTAAATAACTTGTCCAGGGTCTGACATCTTAACTCATCTAGGTTAGAATTTGTCTGTATATATTGCTCTGTATACCATTTAGATAACTAAAGTTTGGTGTGAATGGGATTTGTCTGTCATGACACTGATCATAAAATGAGAAATCTAAAGTTACAGTTGGTGAGTGGTATATAACTTTTTATTTTGGGTTAGCAGATGTTATTTTTAACTGCATGATGAAATATGATATCATTTTATATAAAATGCTTTTCATAACAGAAGCTTTGAAATATGGAGTGCATTCAGAAGAGGAAATAGTAATGTGTCCTATATAAAAAAAAACAAGAAAAGGTCAATTCAGAAATACAGTAAAGTACAGCTACAGAACATTATTGTAATTTTGGTTTCTATTATAAACTCTTGTCTCAAAATAATATTATATATTAAATAAAATAATTTAAACTTTTGAAAAAATTATAAAGAATTAAACAGAAGAGAAAATGTCCAGAGTGAGTCCTAGAGATTTTAATAAGATAACTAAAAAAGCATCATTTTATTCAAAATAGTGCTGTGATAAATCATGTAAACATATTCTTTTGAATATGTGGGATTATATTTACAATTTAAAAAAAAGTATTCTTAGACTTAATTTTACACTGTATTGTCAATTTATTTTATGAATTAAAATATATTTATTTTTTTGAACAGATGGTACAGGCACATGGTACAGAATTTTAAAGAAACTTTCCTTACATCCCCAGTCTCCGGCCACCCAGTTCCCCATCTCTACAGCATTCATTATTATATTATATTTATTGTGTATCCTTCCTGAGGTAGCCTATGTGGGCATGCATATGCGAACGTACACACACACACACACACACACACACACACACACTATAATTGTATATTTTCTACGTAGATGTTGGCATATTAAATACATTTTTATGACTTTTATTTCCTCGCTTAGCAATATGTTTGGAGATAATTTCTGTGCCAGTGCTTATAGAACTGCCTCATTCTTTTTAAGGGCTGCATAGTGTACAATTTGATGGATTTACTATAATTTACTAAATAGTTCTCTGTTGAGGGCCATTTAGGTTGTTTCCAGTTTTTTATTATTGTAAATGGTTCTGTGATAAATCATAAAAACATATTCTTTTAAACATGTGGGATTATATCTATAGCATAAATTCTAGAAATAAAATCGTTGAATTTCTCAGCAGAAACTTGTGAGAATGCCTCTCTTCTCACACCCGGCATCTCCATCACATACAACTTTGCTCTAGTTGTTTTTGACCTCCTTAGGGAGTCATGTTCTGTCATGCTTCTCTCAATTTCCAGGTTTTTATGCCATTGAAAACCTCCCTCTACCTTGCACTTTGCCCCTCCACAGCCCCCTCCCTTCCTCCAGTCTTTCTTTTTCTTCAAGATTCAGCTCTGTTATAAATTCCTGTTAGAAACATCCTCGCTACATAATCACCATTCTGCTCCCTTCCCCCAGAATTTTCCAGATCCAATTCGGTGCCCTCTTCTTTGTGTGTGTGAGAATTCTCTGCAAACACACCAGATTTCTCTTGCATACTTTTGTTAGGGTGCTCATCACCATGAATCGTCCTCATTGGTCTTTGTTCGTACTTTCATTCAACTGATTAACAGACTGTGCCATTATGCTCTCCCTGTCCAAAACGTTTTCCTATGCTAACATGTAGTACAGGTTCAGTAAATACGTTTTTGAATGAATTAAAGTAAATCAGTGTCAGAATTTTGGAGTTGAATGGGACCTTAGTGATTGTTGAATCGAACACATTCACTTTATTAGTGGAAAATAGAGTTCTTAATTTTAATATTCTAAATTCAAAATTTGGCAATTTATTGTTTTACTTTGCTTTAAGGGAAAAAAAACTAAAGCCAGTTGTTTTTTACTTGATCCTGAATCTTTTTTCTCTGGGTTCAAATCAATACCCCAGCACTACAGTCCTTGATTGTAGGGTTTTTATAATGGAATATACTGTTGTTCCTTCAGACTCAACAAGTGTCAAAGACATATCACGTATCTTTTGTTTCTTTCCATTTCTCCTATTGCTCAATCATCCTTTGTTCTCAGGACCTTGCTTGGAACAGGTTTTCAGGACCTTCCAAGTTTGGAAACACCAAGAGATAGACAAGAGGCTGGACAGCATGGAAGCACTGTTTTTACTGATAACACAGCTGCAAACACCATGCCTTAGTGAGAGGGTCACATGACCCTGTTGGTGCTTCCTGTCTCCATTTCCTCCTGTAAAGTGTAGACTTGGTATTTAGGGAAGATTTGGGTCTGTAGAGCAGACAGTTTCTCATAATCTCTGTATTCACATTGGTCTGGTGCAGAGAGGAAGAGAAAAGAGAAGGTCCTTAGTGTTGACAAACTTTTGAAAGATTAACTTCACCCTTTTCAGGAATGTAGACCAATGTCACTCCTATCCAGGNCGGCGACTCACAGCAGCCCAGCTCCAGGTTGAGCTGTTGTTCAGCATCTTAGCTGTGGAGGGCAGTGTCACTGGCCCTCATATGTGGGATCCAACCAGGGACCTCTGGCATCCCAAGCCAGCTCTTAACCAACGCGCCACTCGGCCGGCCCTTGTGGCTGTTTATTTAGCAAGCTGTAAGAAGGGGATATATTCACTCTCACTTCTATTTTACAAAGGCTGGGATTAAAAAATCAACATGATTTTTACAAATACATTTTGTAGAAAAAACAGGATGAAGTGAACTGTTGTGTTTTTTTCTTTTTTTCTAAATCAGTGGGTTAGTTTAATATGGTATTTAGCTGATTTGAAAGTAAATACTGACACTTGAAGACTTAGCTGTTTTGTTTAATTCAGATTTGCTTATAGCTATCAAAATCGTTGTATGGGGAAAAAATCATATATATATATATATATATATATATATATATATATATATAGTATACATAAGATTATTCTTCTGTAGATCTGCTAGCTTTGTACTTGATCTGAAGGAGTTTAAAATGAAATTTAATGTGCTTACCTCTACCCGCATATGCAGTCAGTCCTGATTTTTCTTGATTGAGTTAGCATGTTCTCGAAGATTCATGGCTTTGTTAGTAATTATATTCACCGTCCAATTCAAGTCTTTCTTGACCTTGTTCCAGTCAGGCTGACATTTTGCCTCAGTTAAGAGAGCCTTGGTGATAGCTGTGAATCCACAAGATAATGTCTTATTCTTGAGTGTCACTAAAATGTACTTCTAATCCAATCTTAAGGTGTCTGATGTGTTTTAGGCCCTAGTTATCTTGTTCATTCATCAATGTTTCCTCTTATTTCCTGGGTATACCAGATCTAATTTTGAGGATATTAATAGCTTTCTAAGGAAAGAAATGTACCACAGCTGTAGAAGGAAGGAAAAATTTGTTGCTACCAGTAGCAGGAAGGTGGATGAAATGCACTTCGGTGCATAGTAGTCAGTTTTCAAGTGGCTTACCTATTTTTTCTTTTCACAAATTCTTGATGGTAGTTTCATACATCGTATTTCAAATGCACTTTCAAACAGCAAAGCCATTTCTTATCAGAAACTTATTCCTTACTTCTCATATGGATATTGGGGAAATAACTGTTGTAAGAATGATAAAAGTGATTCAGTTTATTTATCTTATGAAATGTGTAAATGCGTAAAGATATATAAACATATGGGTAAGGAATGTTCTCTTTGCGGTAAAGGTTTTAGTATTCCATATTACAAAAAATGTACACTTAGAAATTTACATTCCTTTCCTATTTGAATCAGAGAAAAAGTTGAATAAAGGTGTAGGCAAAATGCTTAAAAAGAGCATTTACATGATTTCAGCTCCATCCATGCACATCCACACATTTCCATATGTGGGTGGAAATTGTGGCGAGTTTTTCATCTGTATGCATACCATTTCAGAGTTCAAGAAATCCCAGGGAAAATAATTTCCATCCTCAGCATCAAACATACTTCGTTTCATCTATTTTTATGTATGTGCATTATATAAATCACATATACCATTCTTCTCACTGCTACAATATGGCTTACATTAAATCCAAAGAGAAGCATTTCTTTTTGAAATTAAAATTGGGAAGCTAAACAATATGCAATCTATTAAAAAGTAAATATTTAAAATATTTTGCAAAATTGTAGTCATACTATTGCCCTTTACAACTGTCAGATGTTACACACTGCATTTTCATTCTTAGTTAAGCTATTGGTAATTGCATTGTTTGAAGAAAGTGATTTAAAATTAACATAGAAGCTACTCTTTTTTGGATCATGGATACTGCATTTACCTATCATCAGTGATTCTGATGATGAAGGCTTTTTTAGAATGCTCATGAACTTCCCAGTTATCTACTTTATTAGATGTTTTCATAATGATAATACACCAATGGATGAATATGTGGAATTTTCCACTCATCTACCCTGAGTCGGAGAAATTCATTCTAACTCATGTAATGGAGACATTTTTTTATCATGAACCCCCTTTGCTAATTGTCTCTACCTACCGCAGTTAGGTTATTTTTAATAGGACTTTCATCTTGAATAGCCTTTCATGTTCATTGGCCATGTTTTTGCTCTAGAAAAAACCTCAGCAGTCTGCTTTTCCGCTTTTCTATTAATAGAGAATTATGATTGTTCAGAGCATAGACTTAGAAATCAGATACCTGGGATGAATCTGGTGCTATCATTGCCTAGCTGAGGAACTCTGGGCTTCCCACTTGACCTTTCTAGGCTTCTGTTTTCTCACCTACCAAATGGGGACATATTTACACCTACATTATCAATTGCCTGTGTGCTTCAGGGAGCATTTAAAATACCTAGTACAGTGCCTGACACACAGTAAGCCCTCCACAAGTGCTAGCTGTTAGTATTATTTCCTCAACTTGAACCCTCAGCTCTAGGCAGGCTTATCTCACTACCTCTGGAGTCACTTGTAGTTTTTTCTCTGCTACAACTCTGCTTCTGTCTGTTCCTTCTCTCATTTGAAATGTCCTTCTTTTCCTCTCTCCAACTTAGTGACATTCTGTCTTCTAAGAGTGAAATCTTATTGCCCCCATGAATCCTGACTCAACTGTCCTGATTCCAGAAATCTTTTCTTTTTGTGGATTCTGTGTACCCACTGTCAGTTCCATTTATCGTGGCTCTCAATAATAGATTGCATTGGGATCTGTTCTTTGTATTTTTTTGTTTCCGTAATAAGACTCGAAATTACTTTAAATTCTCAAATCTCCCTAAGAATTGAGCAAGCAGGCTTGTTGTTGAATTGTATTTTGTCTTTTTAAAAGATGATTTTGTGTTATTTACCATTAACTGTTTATATTTGCAAATGAAAACTCAATGTTCTACCAAATATTTTAATTAACAATTTCATTAAAATATATGAATTTGTAATACATTCATTTAAAAAATTATTTTGTCATTTATTTTGGCAAGGCCTTTCACAAATATTTATTTAAAAAATTTAGATTACACATATATAGGGTACTATGTATTTATAAATAAATAAATGGAACAAATGAATACATCAAATGTATGCATTTAAGTAAAATTATGTGTACATATATACAAAAATTTAAATACATTTTTAAAAGGATGAAAAAATATCAATGGGAATTTAAAAAGTTGGGTTTTTAGACTCCACATATAAGTGATACCATGTGTCTTTCTTTGTTTGACTTATTTCACTTAGCATAATGTCCACAGGGTTCATCCATGTTATCACAAATGGCAGAATTTTCTTCTTTTTTATGGCCAAATAAGATTCCATTGTATATATATATATCACATTTTCTTTATAATTTCAACCATGCATAGGCACTTAGTTTATTTCTATGTCTTGGCTATTGTAAATAATGCTGCAATGAACATGGGGGTACAGATATATTTTTGATATTCTGTTTTGATAATTCATTTAAAAAATAGTAAAAATGGAAGTTCCCTGAACACATTTGCCTCCTGGAATTTCTCTTGGGCTATATTTTTTCCTCACATCCTTCCCTGTTTCTGGACTGTGGACAACTATAAAAAAAAATTGTTTTCCTTGTTTTTTTT
>NW_017732252.1:488216-489894 GCF_001890085.2 Hipposideros armiger | reverse complement strand
TTTATGGTTTCAGGTCTTACATTTAAGTCTTTAATCCATTTTGAATTTGTTCTTGTATATGGTGTAAGTAGGTGGTCCATTTTCATTTTTTTGCATGTGTCAGTCCAATTTTCCCAGCACCGTTTATTAAATAGACTATCTTTACTCCAATGTAAATTTGCTTCCAATGTCATAGATTAAATGACCATGTATGGATGGGTTTATTTCTTGTTTTCCTTGTTATATGTATAGAAGAGATAGTCTTTTTGCTGTTCTGTGGCCTGTGTTTTTTTAACTTTATATTATAAATATTTCCATGTTAATAAGTAGATCCATATCATCATTTTTAATGGTTACATGGTATGCCAGTCTATGGTTCTTTTTTTTTTTTTAAGAGGTTTTATTGGGGAATTTGGGGAGTGGAACAGTGTTGGGGAATTGGGGAAGGGGACCAGTCAAGTTGTTGTTCTTCAATCTTCATTGTAGAGGGTACCAGTTGCCATCTGGCTGCCCGTCAGCAGCTCATGGCCTCTAAGCTCAAGGTGCTGTGTTCAATCTTAATTGCGGGTGGGTGTAGCCACCATCCCATGCAGGAATCGAACCAGCAGCCTTATTGTTAAGAGCACATGCTCTATCCACTGAGCCATCCAGGTGGCAGCTCAGCTCAAGGTGCCGAGTTGTCTTAGTTGCGGGTGGGCATAGCCACCATCGAACAGGCAATCTTGTTGTTACACCAGCTGAGCTATTCTGCCACCTGTTGGCAGCTCAGCGACAGCTCATCTCGGGCGCAGTGTCACTGGCCCATTTGGGAATCGAACCAATAGCCCTATTGCTCAGAGCTCACACTCTTAAGCCAACTCTTAACCAACTGAGCCACTCGGCCAGCCCCCCAGTATATGGTAATTCTATAACTTATTTAATAATTAACCTTTTAGGTAGATATTAAGATTGTTTTTAATATTTTGCTATTTTAATATGAATATCATTGTTCACATATATATGTGTTATTGGCTAGTTATTTTCTTAGGAGGGGTACTTGGGTGATTGAGAATACATCTTTTATTTATGATGAATATTGTCAAGCTGACTTCTGTAAAGATTACAATTTACTCTCTCAGGATCAGTCTGTATTCCTATACTTTTATTAATCTTTAAAAAAATTTTCCTATGATAGGTAAAAAATGTATTGTTTTAATATTCTTTTCTTTATTCTTTGATTCTGGAAAGGTTGAAGATATCTTTTGAAATGTTTATTGGCCATTTGTAGGCATTTTGTGAATTATTTTTTTCATGTACTTTTCCCATTTTCTGTTGAACTGTTCACTTTTTTCTTGCTGATTTGTGCTTTTTACACTTTAAGAATACTAACTGGGCCGGCTGAGTGGCACGATGGTTAAGAGCTGGCTTGGGATGCCAGAGGGCCCCGGTTCGGATCCAACATATGAGGGCCAGTGACACTGCCCTCTACAGCTAAGATGCTGAACAGCAGCTCAACCTGGAGCTGGGCTGCTGTGAGTCCCCGGCGACGGCATAGGCTGCAGCCCCTGCTGCAGTGGGTTGCCATGGGCTGCCGTGTGTAGCCAGTAGCCAGCGTGAGTGGCCAAACAGCCGCAGTGAGCGGCCGTCCAGAAGCCGGCGACTGATCTGCCTCACCCGGGAAGAGCTCAATGATGGTGCCAACTTGGGCCAGTGAAGCAAC
>NW_017732252.1:473629-482818 GCF_001890085.2 Hipposideros armiger | reverse complement strand
CTGTTAATACAAACTCTTCTTAAATTTTGTTGATTTCATTATTTTCCACTAAATGGATGAAAAATAATTTGCTCAACTAATCATCTACTTTGATATATTTAGATTGTTTTGTGAATAACGTTAGGATGATGGCTTTGTGAAATACATTTCAAATTTAATTTTCTTATTTTTATGAAATTACATGTATATAACTTAATTCTTTAGTTTCTTAAATGTAATACATGTTTATTATATAAATTTTAAATAATTTATACAATTTAGATAATGTGTAAAATTAATGTAGCAGTAATCTAATTTCCAAGAGATAAGGACTGCCAGCATCTTAATGTATGCTTTTTTTCCCCCCTTCATTTGTTTATATTGACATCAAAGGGTATCCGGAGATGGGAAGTGGTAGGAAAAGGGGACAGAACCACAAGGGGATTAGAGAGCTGTAAATGAGGGATAATTTGGGAGGCTGAGCTTCTTGAGGTGAGAGACATGAACTAGCTAAAGGGCTTGACTAGGTTACCCTTGATGGTTCTAAAGCAGGTCACCATGATGAGCTTGCACATGTTCATGGTAGGCAGATGCTCTCCTGCCCTGAATAGGCAGAATTCGGGACTCCAACTTGACCTCCGACTTGACTCCAGTTTATGTGGTCACACAGGAGCGGGTGGGAGCAGTCTTCCTTTGAGCACTGGGCTCCTCTTGACTTCTGATGATGGAGTGTGGCTGAGGGATATGGTCTCATTTCCAGAATATGGATGTGGAGAGGAAAGAGAGAAGAGGGTAAAGATGCTTATGAGGGGGTGGGGGAGTGGGGGGGGAGGGAATTTGAGGCTAGCTTTGTCTTGCTAAGTCTGTTTAAGCAATTAATATTATAAAAATTTAAATCTTTATATGGTTAATTGATTTGAACCACACCTAAGAATTACAACTTTAAAATATATCAAAACCTATCCATTTCTAGCGTGTTCACAGGAAATCTAAGTAAATTTTAAAGTAAGTCTGGCAATTTTCTTCTTAAAAAATTAGTGCTTGATTTGGCTGTAATGGAGAGGAACATGTGTCCCTTTGTTGATTACGTGCCATAAGATTCACCAGGTCTCTTTTTTTTTTTCTCCATCCTAGTGGGTGTGAAATGGTATCATGTGATTTTTTTTTAAAGTTTATTGGGGTGACTGGTTAGTAAAGTTACATGGGTTTCAAGTGTNAAGTTGTCACCATAAGAGGCATTGCATTTATTATAACAGTCTATTGCTCAAAACAGTGTTAGATCTTTTGAGGAGGATTGCTATCAGTTTATAGCACATTTTTGAACTTTTTAAATGGTGGCAAAACATCAATAACTAAGGATATATTTTATATTTGAATTTTGGAAGCAGCCATCAGCCATTCACAATAATCTTTTCACTAGTATGGGTGATTAGCCTATTTGTCATTCAGAAGATATGGTTAGAAAATAGACTGATTTTCTTATATGTCACATAAATTGTCTCTGAAGGTAGTTCCATAAGGAAATTTTAACAAAGTTTTGAGCAATTGCAGTATCATGGGTGTAAGTGAAGAGAATCTCAAGATGACAGTTTTGAAAGTGACAGCGTTCATCTGGCTATTTAATTCTGTCATAAGTTTTAAAAAGCACTCATTATTAATTGTAACATTCTGGCATTGTGAAGATACAAAGGAATTTTAGGAGAACCAAAATTGAAAAATTTGACTTGGTGTGATTACCAATTGCTCTTAAAAAAATAATTGTAAATTGGCTGACATTTGCTGGAAATGGCCCATGGAATAGAAAGCTAAGTAAGGAAATGATAGCTAATGAAAGAATGAAATAAGTGAGAGCAGAAAGGGCACCTTTTAAAGACTTATTGCTGGAGTTTTGAGACAAATAGTGAGATGTAATTTTCTACTCTGGTGTCTATTTCATGCTCATATTTCCTAGATTTCTCTGGCTCAGGTTTAATCTAATAATTTTCCATCATAAAAATTATATGATCATGATAGAAAAATAAACATTTAAAGTTACTTACATATTTCTGGTTAGGTATGACAGATTGAACCCTAGCATGTATAACAACAGTGAGGGTGTAATAAAATCACAAGAACAATGCAGATGAGAGACATCAGTAAAATTTTTGGAAGACAGAACAAAAATGGACAAGTGGTAACTGACTTACTGGAGTGAATGGAAAAAGCTGACTTCTAATTTCTACAAGAAACAGAACCTAGAAATGGAGGAAATGGAGGTGCCAGATAGCTCAGAAAACTGGGATATGGTGTGGGGCTGAAAGAGAAGGTAGTTTATATTAACTAAAAAACCTATGAAACGCTAAAACTTTGTTTTATCATGGGAAGTGCAACAGCCATAGTTTTGTTTTATTTTGTTTTACATCTATAAACATATGGAAGAAGACAGAAGTGCCAANTCATCTTTAAGTAGTGAATTATATCAGAAGGAGAAAATCATTAATTTTCTCTATTGTTAATGATACCGTCACAGAAGTATTTTAAATCCTGAACAAAAGCGTAGTTGGAAAAACCATATACCTGAGGGTTGGTGTAAGGGAGTCCTAGTGAGCTGGTTTCCTTGACAATTACCATATGTTGCTGTCTTGTAGAAAGACTGCTTTCATTTGCTATCTATTAACTCAGGCTGCAGGACGAAGCCTGACTGTAGGGGCGGATGGCTGCTGCCAGTGGTTCCATGCTAGTCCTGTGGAAGAGGTGACTTCTTAATCATTTGCCTTCCTTGAAACTATGGGTGGCATGTTCTCTCCAGCTAATGAAACCCTCACCTTAATGGAATGAAAAACTGAAGACTTGGCTGTGCTTCTGTTTTATATCATTCTCAAAATTCTGTATTTTTGCAAATAAGTAACTATTATACCCCATAGAAACTCATTTTGCCCCTATGGATCTCCTGGTTTATACAATCTCTGCCTCTTCGAATCATATTGATATCCCGATGATATCAACTGCTACTAGTATAGTAGCAGTTGGAGAAATAGCAAACACTTGTATGGTGCTTACTATGTGCCAGGCTCTAGTCTAGTAAGTGTTTCACACATGTTCAGTCAGTTAGTCCTCCAGTAGTACCATTGTTACTCTCATTTTGCAGATGAGGAAACTGAGCACAGAAAGTTGAACTTGCACAAGAATTTGAAGCCAGGCAGCCTGGTATCAGAATTCATGCTATTATCCACTAGAGTCTAACCTCTCCATGGAGTAGAAGCAAATGATCATAATAGCAGGGGAGTCGGAATGCAAATATTTAAGTTACAGCTCTTCAACTTACCATTTGCAATTATATCTTCATTAGCAGTTGTTTCAGGAAGCCATGAATTGAAGATGTAATTGTTTGGTTCAAGTGAGTCTTGATTATTCGAAATATAAAATTTCCATCATTCTACAGAAAACCAAATGCCTTCTAAGAAAGCCCTGTTGTGCAACCATTTTCTCTTGGGGTTTATTTTGAGTCCTTTGTTCTCCACACAAGTGAGACTGAGGGTTGTTCAGCACACGGCATTGCCATGGCTTCTAAACTGTAACCATTTGAAATAATGTTGCTGCTTTGCACGTGGCAAGCACATGGCTCAGTTCTTATGCCCATCTTCTGCCTATGTGTAAATGGATCTGCATCTGGAGGAAATGTGAAGTTTTATAGACAAGAATAACTAAGCTGAAACATATCATCATCCTGCCAAAAGACTAGAAGATATTTGGTTGTATCCCTGCCAAGGTATACCCATCCCCCTCCCTTCCCCAACACACACACACACACACACACACACACACACACACACACGCACCCCATGCACGAAGAATAAAAGAGCTACACAGATCTAATACACTGATAAAATGTTTCTTCCTTACATGTAACAGCTATTTCAGGTATATCTCATGACTTGACTTTTTGCACCACTGGTTATCTCTTGAGTATCTTTTTGATGAGCTGGACCGTGTGTGCTCTTCCCCTGGCAGCCTTCTGCAGACATATGCTCCTCTTCCATCTTGTAATCAGTGTGATTTCAGAAAGGTTTCAGATTTCATGATTTAATTCTCTTTCCATTACAGAAAAAATTCTTTGGGGATTAGGTAAACTTTGCATTCCCTGAGGACTGAGGCAAGGTTGCTCAAGGTCCATCATCATGTATAATGCATCAGCTGCCTTAATGGCATTGTTGATTGCAAAGTAGCCTTAACTCTGTAGCCTGAAGAAAATATATTGGCCCATTACTGGTTTATACAGGTCAGGTATCTTCGTGCTGGGAGTAAGGAGAAATGAAAAGTGACAGCTGGTGTCAGCATGAGTTCCGTTTCTAAGCTCTGTTTGTAACCTATNATGAGGTAATTCAGGTATAGACCCTTGAACTAAAAAGACTAGTTATCTAGTATTCTACACTCACTCAAGACACAATGCGGAATTAAGGACAGAATGACTGCAGCATATACTCTTGTTTAAAAAAAGAGGGAAATAGGAGGTACCTACCTATCACTGGTCCTTTGAAATTCTGATATTTAGCCAGGTGTAAGGTCCCCTGTTTTGGGAAAATGGAATATATGTTGATTAAGGCTCTGTTCTGCTTCCTGGGGGTGGTTGCCTATGGTTCTTGGCTGCACTCTGAGTCACCATTTCTTTTCCATAATAAATTACCTAGGCCTTAATATAAGTATATTTCTAGGTCTTCTTCCTGATTGTAAAATATTTGAACTGACTGTCTATTTTGATCCAAACTGGTGGTGATTCCATTGGTGGTTTTCTTGTGAATCTCATCGGGATTTACCCTATTAGACAAAACCACACCCAGAAATCTTTTAGGGATAGGCCCCTCTTTACTTTGGACTGTGAGTTAAGATGCTATGGGGACAATGCCCTTAAGATTCTTAGAAGCCTTTTTATTTAGGTGAGAATGTCAGTGAGTTATGCCTTTAAATTCTCAGAAACTCTTTGGTGTAGATGAGGATCTAGCAGGCAGGCCCTGAAGAATCTTAGAAACTCTTTTATATATTGTAGATGATATTGTTTAGGCAAACAAAGCCTTAAGTCTTTCTAAGGCCTTAACAAAGGGTCTTAAATCACACCCTTGATTTGATCTTGATCTTGAGGTTACATTTTACCGGAAGCAGTTTGGCTTAGATCTTTGCTCTGAAGCTATTTCTTTGGAAATCTATTGCTGGTTCTGGATTCTTTATACATTTGTTTGTTTCTTTGTTGTGCATTTTTAGTGGGAATACTGTAAATGATGTGTTCTCAGCACATCACTTCAGGATCATGATTTGGGTTTCTTCCTTCATTGGTGATGTTAACTATGATCAGTTGGTTAAGGTAATGTCCCCCATTTTCTTCACTGGAGTTATTACTAGGATACATTTTGAATGTAAGAATTGAATGTTGTCATTTGGGTGAGAGAGTTATGCATTAGATGTCACTGCTTTGAGATGCCCATCAACATCCTAGCAGAGACTGGTTCAGAGACAGGGGTGGTGGTAGATTGGAAAGATGAAGCAGTCTTTTTCTGCTTGCATTTTATCAGGGAGTAACAGAAGTGAAGTCCTTAATAGGAAGTGATGATGAGAAAATGCTTTAGAGATTTGAGGAGAGAGAAGTTTGGAAGGGCCTTCTCAGAGTAAAAGGAAAACGTAGTGGACTATGGACAGTGTTGTGCTAAGGGGAACCACTTGATAATTGTGGTCCTAAGTTCAACGTATGACCATTCAGGAGGTTCTGTTTCCTGGGGCCAGACTTTCATTAGTAGGAAAGTTTTATCACTGTTGATATTTGGCCAAGTGAGCATAGTGGGAGGTGAAGGGGTGGGGGCAGGGAGTGGTAAAGAGGTTTAGAGTGTGTGCAAGGGAATGATTATCACGATGAATCATGGAATATAAAGTAGATTCGGTGGACAAGAGGGAGGCGAAGGATAGTGAAAAAGTGGTAAGTAGGGTCAAAGGTTTAAAAGTCTCCAAACAGTTAAAGGGAGAGTTCTAGAGAATGATGGAGAGGAGATGGTGAATGGGAGTGGGTTGCTTGAAATCAGGTTTTGGGAGGTATTTCACATATGTTCTGGTTTAATATCATACCAACTTTATGAAGAAATTTTTATGATCTCTGTTTAGACATGGGAAAATTATGTTCATAAAGGTTAAATAACTTGACCAAGGCCACACAGCTAGTAAATGGCAATGTTTGGATAGGAAGTAAAAATATTTGTTTTGGTTTTTAAACTCCAAAACCTTTGTACCATACCAGCTGCCTCTGATTTATGAGTTTTCCTCTAGACAAAGGATAATCATTATTATGACTGAAAATATTTACATTGTAATTGCTTTGCTTATTCCAGGCTTATTATGGTATGCAAATTAGAAAAAAGGCCTGAGAATACAGTTCTAATTTTAAAAACATCTCTTCCTTTAGGAAACCAGTGGCCTTCAGTGTTTGATTGAAAAGGATTTTCACTTTTATCTTTCAAAATTCACAAAGAAGCATTTATACATCAATTCTGCGCAAGCTGTGAACATGGATGAATTCTACCTGATCAATTTGCTGTAAAATAAAATTTCCCATATATTAAGGATATACTCCATGTTCCTACATTTAAGATTATTTGAGCAGATCTCTCCTTAACAATAAACAATAAAGAACTAAGGAAAAGAACTTAGGTAATTTTGGTTATCTCTACTTTGGGAGGCTTGAAGAAAACTTACTTAGGTTCTAAGTTGATGGTAGTAAGGATTTTATGCTTCAGTAGAGAAAAAAGTGACATTTTAAATAGAAAGTTTTTCAGCCTAATAATTAAACTAACAATACTTACAGACTCCTGCAATATTGCAAACAAACAAATCCAGATTGCATGGGCTCATTTTGGTTTAAATAGCAAGGAGCTCTTTCTAGAAATACTTGTAGGAAGAGGCTTGATTGAAATAGCTGCATAATTCCTGAGCAAAGAAAATTTTTTTGCTGTAATTACATCCGTGTGGTGATTCATATTCTCTTAATTCGTAGACTGTATAATTCAAAGGAAAATGTTCCCTTGATATTTGAAAACCTGGAAGACTCAAAAATTGTTTTTTTAAAAATTATTATTATTATTATTATTATTATTATTATTATTATTATTACTGCTGCTACTACAGCTGCACATTCTCTAAGGACTATTTTACATAGGAGCTTTTGATTTCACTCATGCTAGCTCCAATAATGAGGATTTACTTATGTGTCAGTGCTGGAGAAAGATCCCGCAGATACCCAGCATCAGGGATGGGCTGTTTTGGATTCAGGGACCTAAGCAGTGCAGGTTTGGGGCTTTCACTTTGGTATTCACCACTGGCACAACTCAGTTTTACTCAAGTGTCTGCCTATTTTTTATTTTTCTCTTTCCTCAAACAGCTGAATGATTTTATTTTGAGTTTACTAGTTCAGGTTTCCAAGAGAAGGAAGCTGGTTGGCTGTGCTAATAAACCCTGCTTCTGTATGGTAATTTTTCTCTCCCACTTCGGGGGAAGTTGTTTGAGACCAATAGTAAAGTTAGGGGGCCATCTTTTGCCAACATCTGGCTGGTACCTTTCCTGTTTGAGATATGGCCTTGGATACACAACAGGGTGGGATTGGACGGTGGAGCCATGCCAAGTTTTGCTCAAGGCAGAGCTTTACCACGCAGCTTCACTATTTTGTTAGAAGCCTTTAGAAATTTGTGAAATATCTGACATAGCCATGATAAAAAAAATAAAAAAAGACAACTGTCGGTTGGTTGTACACCAGCTGTTCTCTCCACCACTCTCCTTCCCTCTAATGTTGTTCGACTCTTTCTGAGCAGTTATGATGTTCATCAGAGGCCCTGGAGGAAGAGAATGTTGATTGTTCAAAGACAGATGTCCTTGTCAAAGGATTAGTTTTGGTGTGGCCAAGTAATGTAATTCTGGCAAAGTATGCTTGAGAAGATGAAATGCTAGGGACTTGTTGTGAAGAGTTTGCCGACTTTTGAAAGAAATACAGAGTTTCATGGGGATGTGAAATACAGTCTGGGCAATATAGTCAATAATGTTGTAGAGACTATATAGGGTGTCAGATGGGCACTGGACTTATTGGAGGGGTAACTGCATAGAATGTGTAGATGCCTGACCACTGTACTGTACACCTGGCGCTAATATAAAATAATATTGAATGTCAACTATAATTAAATATATATATTTATTTCTGTCTCTGGGATTTATTTCTGATCACGGGATGTAAAATACAGCAGAGAGAATATAGTCAATGGTATTATAATGGCGTCAGATGGGTAGTAGAGTTGTTGGGATATCATTTTGTGAAGGGTATAAATGTCTATTATGCTGTTTTGCATACTTGAAACTAATAATAAAAAAGGGAAAAAGAAATACAAGGTTGTTTTTTGTTTTGTTTTTCTTTTTACCTTGGTATACTTTTATTTTCATGAGATACTTAGAATTGCAGCAGCCATATTAGAATCATGACAGGAGCCAGATAAGAGAACAGGTCCCCCACCGCACTGATGTCAGAGCAGAAAGGTGAACATATTCATGGTCTCATTAATGGTGCTGAGCCAACACACGAACCAACCCTGGAGGTGCCCTGATGTCAGGTGGGAAATTAGTTTGATGCAATGGTAACCTACAAGTATACTATTAGGCATGCTGTCCCAGAAGTAAGGGAATGGAAAGTCCTCAAAGACCAAATTAAAATCTTCAAATCACGTGGTTTGCTAAATCAATTCAAAGCACATGGCAAGAAGCCAGAGCAGAGAACTGGTAGGTTAGAACATTTTGGGTAGGGTGCAAGTGGCGTGGGAGGACCATGCCAGCTAATCCTGGGCTCCACTGGGTTCATATTGTCTTGCTTTTCTCTCTACTGCATCTACCTTCCCTGCTGATAATGTGGTTTCAAGGACTAGAGATGAGATTTGGGCAAGCCCCATATATGGAAGATGGCCAAGCTAATGACCTAATGACACCCACATGCTATGTGAGATACACCGCAATGAATACACCTGGTCAGGAGCTGTAGCTTGCCAATTCACTTGATGAACAGCCATGAATTTTATTTGTGTTTTTGGGCCGAGAAAACATTAGGCAGAAATGGGTGTCAACAGAAGTTCTTAACTAGGGTGATTTTATCCTCCACACATTTGGCAATATCTGGAGACATTTGATTGTCATGACTGCTGTGTGTGTGTGTGTGTGTGTGTG
>NW_017732252.1:452870-465716 GCF_001890085.2 Hipposideros armiger | reverse complement strand
ATGTCCAGTTATCAATATTATTAACCATTTTTTGGTTAAATTATTGGATGTCTTACGATAATAATCAAAAGTAATAGCTGCTGAGTGTCTTTTTTATTAACTCAAATTATTTCTAAACTACTGTATGTGAGCACTCCCAATGCGTCCTAGGATCAGCGTCCTAATTCTTAAGGATGGGTATGTACAGAGACACCCGTTTATATAATATTGACTTTTAACTGGCAATTAACTGGTTACTGCCCATCACTTAATTGAATTAGGTACTCAGCAATCTTTGTCTCAAAGTCTTATGTCCATAGTGGCATTAAGAAGATGGATAAGAAAGCAAAGGACTGTGGGTCAAGGTTGAAGCCTAGGCTAGGGAAAGGAATTGCAGAGGCTGAGTGCTGGAGGGCAGGTGTCAAAGGACCAAGTGCCTACTTAAAGGTGGGAGAGGTTATTAGGACTCTAGGGAGCCTTTTACTCTGATGGGATCGTGGTGTGTCATTATAAAATATTTTATAGGCAAACTGAAATGACCACTGTCATACTGGGAACAGTATAACAAGGAAGGTGATATAGAAACACGGAGAAAGCCTGAGGTTTTTCTACAAAATAGTTTTTCTCCTGCTGTTAACATCCATCTTCCCTCTCCAGGGTTGGAGCTCCATGAATGATTTCTAGCTTAGCGTGGTACTGTCTCCCCACAGGCATCTGTGCTACAAGCAGAGTCTAGGTTCCTTTTGCATTCATTTTTCTAAGTTGTATTTCCAACCTGAATCTTTTTTGTTTTACCTAATGAATATGTAAATGACAAGAAAATAAATGCTAGTGGAGGACAGCTGTAAGAACTCACTTAGAAAATTTAGAAAATGGTGACTTGTCAGGACAGCAGATGCCTCCGAGGCTTATGATAACTTTGTAGCTCCTGTAAGGCTGAATGAACAGCGTCCATAGAAAATTGCTTGTGATCTTGAATTGTATTCAAGCTTTTTTATGTCTCCTTTTCTAGATTTCTCCAGGAGGAACATAATTCTCAACAGTGGAGTACTTTAAAAGATGCCCAATGTAAAGAAATAATGTTTCTTAAGATACCTTTTAAGATGTCTTGTTTGAAAAAAAACAACCCACAAATAATTGTATGGTGTTGTAAAATATTGCAGTTTTCTTTCTTCAGTAAGAAATGCTCTCAGTTTGTCATTAGTCACAGAATTTAGTTTATTTAAAATGTAGGTTATAGTTTAGTGACTGCATTCTCTACTACCTCTTCTTTTTTTGTTAGTGAAAGTATCTTAACATATCCTTTTATGAGACATGGATTTTTCTTGAGTTCATTGCATATGACTGAATAGTACATACAGGCTTGAACTGTTTACTTTTTTGGCCGTGGGGAGCACAAAAATATCTATTAACCAGCTGAAGTGTCGTTATATATATTTATTACAGCAGAAAAGATGAACACAGGCGTTAATCTGCTTTTGCTTATCCCAGGTATCAAGTTTCCTTATTGATTCTCAACAACTGCATTACCATGCAGAATCTTGGTTCTTTCTATAAAAGCAAGAAGAGTAAGGGATTAAGGAGAAAAGAAAAACCAGGCCTTGGTATGCCGTAAATTTTTCTGCGTGCACTAGTCCAAAGCCACCCATACCGTTGCATCAATGATGAATTTTTTGAAGCAGAGACTTGCGTGTTTTTTCAAACAGCTTTTAGGTTAGCTTTTGTTTTTGAGTCTGTCTCTGAGAAGAAATGCAAGCAACAGCCACTCTTGCCAAGTAATCTATTCAAAGGCTTTTTAAAACCTCATTGTCCTTTTTTTTTTTTTATGTTAGGAGAACAACTCAGCAACAGCATTTCTCTTCCAAAATGCCTTTCTTATTTACAACGTTCCCTTATATAATATTTGAGAAACATGGTTTCTATCTTGAATTCTCACTACAGTAGCTCTTTGGATACCCGAATAATGCTTTGTCAACTAGACGGGAATTAAGTCACTTGGCCTGGGAAGATGCTTTTAGAAAGTATTTTTTTTAAACAGATCTATTTATAGAAGTTGTTATCTAAGCTCTTAGTTTTATCACTCTTAACTTCAGGTTGAAGTTTCAGGTATTTTCTCTGGCTCTGTGGAGATGAGGAGACCTTTATCCAGTAAGAAACTCTGGGATGTGCATCTTAAGGCCTGCACAGGGGTAGATTATCAATCAGAGACCCTTAGTTGGTCCTTTGAGGGGCTCCTGCTCCCATGCTAACAGNGCCCTGGAATTTCTAACAAGAGAGAAGATATAAATGTCCTGATTGTTTAAGCCACTTTTAGTTGTGCTATCTGCATTGCAGCCTAGAGCATCCTAGCTGGTTCCCTCATGTAAAGTCAGTGGGAAAATGTATTCCAAAGAAAAATGAAACAAGGACTTAGACTATGATTATAGGTTTCCTAAATGGTGATGTGGACATCAGATACTATAGGAAACTGATTGTGGTGCCTGTGTTAATGTAAGTTTGATTTGATCATTCTGTTTACATTTCAAGCAAATGTAGGCATGGAGCTTATCATGGTGGGCCTATGTGCTCATAAATTCACATTATGTTTTATAATTGGGATAGTTTGGGCTTGGTGACCTTCAGAACACTATGAAAAAGATTTTCTTAGTTGGCTAAAAGTCTGTTAATAGAGTAGTAGATTTAGAAATCAACCGATGGTCATTAGCACCAATTCTGTGCTAACAGGAATCTCTAATTTGGGGTATGGTGAAGAAGGAAACTTTATTCAATGCAAACAGTTCAATTTTGAAACAGCACAGCTGTAGAACAGGGCTGTGAGGAGGCCCGAGGGTGAGGCAGCCCTGGGGCAAGGCGTCTGTCTTCTCTGCTCAACTCTGCCCTGCTCTTCCCGGCTCTGCTCTGGTGAGACATCTTCAGAGTTTGTTTTTGGTGTTTGCTGCAGCTGGGAAAATGCAGTTGTGAGTCTTTGATGAAAAGGGAAAATGCACCCCCAAAACCAGAGGGGAGCTGACTAATATATAGATAGAAGTCGCTGCCCTTGGTCCCGCATTGGTTCATACTCATGCAAATGAAGACTCCAAATCCTCACAGTTTGATTAGTCCAAAAGATACTACCCTGATTGTTCAGAATGGAGCTGCTCTGATTGGTTGGTGATGCTGCTCATGGGGCTAGCTGCACAGCTCCTACTGGATGGGGAAAGTCTCAGTCCTATTGGTTGACATACAATCCCAGGAACTCCTTTATAAGGGCTGGTCAGATGACAGGAGTACAGTGCAGGCAAGCAGCTTAGTGCAGGCTTCTTCTTCAAGTGCAGTTTGGGTGAGAGGCCCGTTTAGAAACAGCTGCTGGGCTCTACTTTTAAATTGGAGCCCAGTTAGCTACCAGGAGCCCTTCTTAGTAAATATATTCTTTTTTAGGTTCCACAGATAATTTATAGCTTCATGTATTGTTTTTATTTATTAATGTTAATTTTATTTATATTTTAGTGCTTTAAAATGTACAGACTTTAAGACTTTTTATGAAGTTGTATCTTGAGGCACCTCTATTAAAGGGGAATTTTTTTTCCCACATATATGGAATTAAAGAGAAGTATATTTAAGATGATGTAAGCAATTTAAAATTCTATAAGAAGGTTGTGGTTTAGTAGAGACTTCAAAACAATTATTTTTAGCTTTCCTTGCCCCCTTTTTATTTTTGTGATGGAAACTAATGTTTTGTTAGATAAAATAGCACATGTAACACATCAAGAAATGGTAAAGTGTGGTAGCAAATTAAAACAATTTGATAAAAAGCTAAGGTAAAAAGGGTAAGAATAAGATATCTTAAAAATAAAGGTGTGCTTGTGATAGTTTTCTAGAATTTCTGTCCTAGATCAATGGAATCAGTTCTGAGCAATGGGGTNAAATTTAAAGTAGCCCTAACTAATGGTATTTCTATGAATAGAACCAATTAACTATTTTATACTAGACTATTATTTTAATTCTAATTATAGAACTAATCTTTTCATTATATAACGTCTTATGCAAATCTGTTGCAAATTTTTTTTGAAATTCAGAGAGAACTATTAAAGTAATTATGACTGAACAGGAAGTTGTGGAAGTGTTATTTTTGTTAAGTTTGAAACTGGTTTGAAGCAAAAACATCACAAATTATTTCCTTGGCATTGTCCCAAACTATGTTACATTCTTATTCATTTGTAAAAAGTTTTTATTTTCTGGTGAGTAAACAGCCACTATAAAAATAAAAAACAGGTAATAAGGACCAGAGAATAAGTACCTGGTATTGAGTGGTTTGAGTGTTTACCCATCTTGGGGGATTAATTGATCAGGGCTCCAGTATCAACTATCAGACATCGTATTATAACAGCCTTTTCATTGCATCTGTAAGGTAGAAAAGGAGGTTGATGCAGGTGGACTTGATTATCCCCATAGGTAACTCCTAAAAATTTAAACACGTGGAGATTAAGTGACATTAGATACCTAGAAAGGAAAGCTGACATTAGAGATTTATAGCAGAAGAGAAAAAAAGCCCAAATTGTGAGAGATCCTGCTTGTGTTTTCAACCCTCTTTCATTCAGTAGATATGTGTTGAGTGCTTTCCATCAGCTCATGGATATATCTATGAACAATAGATGATGCAATTCTTGCCCTTATAAAGCTAGTTTAGTAGAGTGTTAGGCTTAGTAAAAATAACTACCAAAAGGTCTTTTTAAATGACAGTTATGAGAGTCTTGTAAAGAAAAGTCCATGTTGTCCTGAAAGGATTTGATGGGAGACCCGACCTAGTTTGGTTGTTTTGGGAAGACTTCCTTGAGGAAATGATATTAATTCTGAAGTTTAAAAGATAAGTAGCCAGCAGGTGAAATGGGAGGGAACAGCTTTTCAGNCTCTCTCTCTCATATTTAAAAGCAAATTCCAGACATTGGGACATTTTCCCAGTAAATACATCTTTATACTTCTGTACATCTCTAACTGATAAAGACTTAAAACAAAATCAGTTAATTTTTACAAGTGATCTACAGTAGACATAATAATTATGCTAGTCCCTCCAGAAAGTTATTCTAAACTTAAGGTTGACTCGTTGGATGGTTGATTGATTTGTATCACTGCCTTGTTGCAGAAAGGATATCAGGATTCTTCTAGATATGGTATAGGAGAATGGAGCCATTTTGCACGTAGCTGGAAAAAAATGACCTAGATTTATCATCTCCAGGCCCTTTTTATTTTTATCCCTGTTTATTTAGCTTTACTTCTCTATTTTGTATGATGCTTTTCTGAATGCAGACTGTGTCTTATTCCTTTGTTAAATTAAAGATGAAAGGAAACAGGCAGTTGACTATTTCCATTGATGTCTGTCAGTGGAATGATGAAATGCAAACATGAGCACTGAGGGTGGAGCCAGCAAACAGCCTGCTGCTGTCTCCACAGTAATACCCCTTTTCAGGAAGCCTGTACCTACTCAACAAAGCGTGCTCCACTCTGAGATCATTGGCTCCATGGGTATATGGAACACCCCGAGCACCGACTTGACTGCACAATCTTTGCTGATTTTCCAGCCTGATAATTGCATTTTCTTCATTGATGGTTTTACCTGACCCCCAAGCCTGTCAAAACCTGGGAAATGATAAATCCAAAGTTCATTCAAACCCTTGGGCCAGAAGATGCTTCTCCCTTTAAGAAAACCACTTTGATCTCACCCATCACCTCCATTTATTTCTACTCCCTTTAAAAGATGGACTAGGGAATGTAACTCAAAATTCTCCTCTGTTTTTTTTTTTTTCCACCCCAGGAACCACATTGAAAGTGCTGAATCCTGCCCATCACCACTTCAAAGTCAGCAGCCAGTTCTTTTCCTGCTGGTTCCCTTGTTTCTTCTTGCCCTCTGTGCTTAGCTCTTTGGGGTGTTCCTTTTTACATGCGATCTCGTAGTTCTCCTTTCTTTACTAATGACTCACCATTTTCTTAAGCTTTCCTTTTCACTATATATTATGAGTAAGAAATTGTAAAATTGTAGCTTTTTTTCCTTAACTTTTCTCTGATCTTCTGTATTAGTTTGCTAGGGCTTGTCATAACAACATACCACAGATGGAATGGCTTAAACAACAGAAATTTATTTTCTCACAATTCCGTGCTGGCTAGACGTCCAAGATCAAAGTGTCAACAGGGTTGGTTTCTTCTGAGGCCTCTCTCCTCAGCTTGTCGATAGCTGTTGTCTCCCTGTGTTTTCATTTGGTCTTCCCTCCCTGTGTATCTGTGGCCCAGTTTCTTTTTAGAAGAACCCCAGTCATACTGGATTAGGGCCGGGACTTAATGACTTCATTTGTAACTTAATTTTTTAAAGACTCTATCTCCAAATATAATTACAGCCCACGTACTTGGGGCTAGGATGTCAACATGTGAATTTTAGGGCAATGCAAGTCATCTCATAACAACTTCCCTAAGAGTCCTGTGAATTTTTTTAAATTGGCTTTTCTCCTGAGACTTAAGTAAATGAAAAGGTATAAGGAGATCAAAGCAAAACTCTGTATGTAAGAACTTTTTTTGTCAGTTGGCACTAACATGGTCCTTTTTATCCTGAGGATGTAAATTTAAAATCAGAATCATTATCAAATCAGATTTAAACAATGACTAGAAACTCATGTAGTAAGTGTCTCTGCTCAGGTGTCATGGAACCTTTATTTGTGAAAATTCAGGTGCAATGCATTTGATTTAAGGGAGTGAGTATGAATGAACGTGGGAAAAGAAATACATTTTCACGAAGAAAATACTTAATAGCTGCATTGGTGACTCTTTTATACTGCAATTTTATTTTTGAAACCTTTTAAATTGTAAAATACACACTGATGCAGAAATTATAAGGGTGAGCACCCTATAATCACTATCCAGTTCAAGAAACAGAGCTGGGCCAGCAATTACATGTGCTGCCTCCAAACCCCAGCACCCTCCTCCTCCCCAGTAAGACTTGTAAACAATGTCCTGGCTTTTTATGGTTATCCTTGTCTTACTTTTGTTCATAGTTTTATCACCCAAGCATGTATCCCTGTAGTTTAGTTTTGCCTATTTAGTTTAGTGTTGTTTTTTTTTTTTAAAGGTCCCTTTGAATCCTTGGGTTTCCCCTTATCTCTCTTTTTTTAATTTTCTTTTGCAATGTGTTTGTTCAAGAAACCAAGTTGATTATCCTATGCAGTTTCTGACAATCTAGATTTTGCTGTTGGTTGCAATTTTATATTTCGAGTAAAATGAAATAGATTTTAGTGATCTTTCCTTAAGATAACGATTTGTTTTATCTGCAAGACATTCTATACCTCATTGAAGGAAGTTGTATTCAGGTCAGANTAATAAAAGAGAAGGAAGGGAATACTCTCAAAACAAAGGACAGTTATATATAAATTAAATTAAATACATTTAGCTTTGTGAAGAATTGACTACATTGTACTTATTCTCAATTTTGGCATGAACTGGTAAAGATTTTGACATTCATTAGTATGATCCACCAGGTCACTGGCATTTGGAAACTACCATGGGATAGCTTTATTTAATTTTAAGTTACTGTAAAATGAGATGAAATTGTCTTTCTGTTTTTCCTGTAGAGCAATGCAGAGCATATAGAATCAGATACCCTTACACTTTGAACCTGAACAGATATTTAGCCTGTACCCCTTTTATGAATCCAGTCCGATTCTGTATAATCCCAGGTTATGAATTTTTATCAGGTTGGGCTATTGGATCCTTTCCAGCATAAGATTTGGTTTCTAGGAATTTCCTTGATGCAAATGGCCTTTCAGAGCCTCAGAATATTTCTGACTCAAAAATGCCTGAAAATGCCATTTCTCACTGTTGGGAGGGAGGACCAAGGGTAAGAAGAGGACAGTTTTCCTCATGTCAGTGCCAGTTGGGAGGAAGTTGGGAGGAGGTTATCATAGGTGAGCTCCTGGTAGAACAGACTCCAGCCATGGAGCCACAAACCGAAGTCTGGGCCGTGCACAAGCCTGGGAGGACTCTAGTGTGCAATGGAGTTCAAGGGCAGGGCTTAAGTTTCTGCAAAGGTGGATAGCTTCTCAACCATGGCAGCATGTTGGTTGGCATCGTCTGGGTGGATTTAAAAAATGCCCAGGTCCCATCCTCAGAGTTTCTGATATAATTTGTATGGAGTGAGGCTTGATATTTTTTAAAAAGCTCCCTCCGTGAATTTCATGTGTGCCCAGGGTTGAAAACCGCGATAGAGTAGAGGTGGATGGTTGGCATGAGCCCCAATCTGCAGAGCAGAAGGCCAGTCTTGGGATGTGCCATGGAGAGGAGAGAGGACTGTGACTCAGGGAGCAGAGCAGGAGCACAAGGGGTGCAGCGTTGATGTTTTGGTCTGAAAGTGTCTGCACTGGTCCTGTCCCTTTTATGGTGATCACATCATCTGTATTTGCCTCTGAGTTTCATGGGTATAGCACCGAGTAACCCCCATCATGGGAAACCCCTGGGTCCTAGGCTAACCAGGGCAGCTGATCATTCTAGTCTTTTAATCCAGGCTAAAGCATCCTGTATGGTGCCCTGTTACCAACACCTACAGCACCCTATTACCAGCACATCTGCTCCTGGCTCAGTACATGGCAGAATTCTCAGTTTCTTATCCCACCTTTTACCTCTTGTTCTTACATTTTGTTTTTGATAAAGCCAGCTGGTTTGGGGGGAGAACAAGAAAAGACTTAAAGAAGAGCTGTTGCCGTTTACATTCTTTATGCTTCAGTAAGAATCGACTCAGGAACTAGTGTAGGATTTCAGGGAGCTCAGCAGTGAGGAGCTTTAGAATGCAGAGGCAGGCATACTGTAAAGAAGTTGTTCTCAGACTTTATAGAGTACATCGAACTCACCTGGAGCATTGGCTAAGACACAGGTGGCTGGGCCATGTCTCCAAACCTTCTGATTAAGTCTGGGGTAAAGCTTGAGAATTTAAATTTCTAACAAGCAGATGCTTTGGGGNGGTCTGTAATGATTACCTGATAGCTAAAAAAATAATTCCTCTTGCCTATTCTGTGGTTAAAAAGAAGCAATTTGGGAAGCTGTGTTCAACATAATAATAGAATTGGAGGTCAGGTTTACCACATTATTTGTGTAAAAATAATGATGAGTATTTTTAAACGAAGCTAAGGGAAACCAGAATGGTTGGCTAGAGGTAATTAAGGTCAAGGTTAATCTTATTACATGATTAATGCTGTGGTAGACACCTCCAGTTTATTCCATTGTGCCAAGCTTCTTAGAAGCAAAATTCCTGGATTATGAATATAAAAATTCCCTTGTCATGTTCAAAGAGATGAGAAGTTGTACTGTGTTGAATAGCGTCCCTTAACGTTATTGTCCCCTGGTACCTTTGAATGTGACTCTTTTGCAAATAGGTCTTTTCAAATGTAACCACGTAAGAAGAGACTACTGGATTAAGGTGGGACCTGTGCAATGACCGGTGTCCTTATCAGAGGGAAGATTAAACAGAGACACAGAGATGGGCACACAGGGAGAACACCTTCTGAAGACAGAAGCAGAGATTGGGGGATGTGTCTACAAGCCAAAGAACTCCCAGGATTGTTGGCAACCACGGAAGTCAAGAAGAGGCAAGGGAGGGTTCTTCCCTAGGGTGGGAGCATGGCTCTGCCAGCACCTTGATCTCAGACTTCCAGCCTCCAGAACTGAGAATAAATTTCTGTAAGCCATCCAGTTTTTGTTTTGTTTTGTTTTGGTTTTTTAGCTGAGCCATCCTGCCACCTGTTGGCAGCTCAGCTGCAGCTCAGCTCGGGCCGGGCATCGAACCGCTGTTGCTCAGAGCTCTCACTCTTGAGCGAGCTCTTAACCAACTGAGCCACTCGGCCAGCCCTTAAGCCATCCAGTTTTTGATAATTTGTTATGGCAGTCCTAGGAAACTAATACAGAAGACATTTTGATGATATTATAACTAAGGTAAAAACAATGAGAGTATGGCTGGAGGTGCCTGAGCCAACAAGAGGAGAGAGAGTAAGTCTGAACCTTTTGGAAATGCATTGCAGCTCAGAAGACCTTACACACTGCTCACTGAGGGTACTTGTGAGCTGTAACTCCTGGGGATCTATCATAGTTTTCAAACTTTGTTTTCCACAGCTGGCTTACCCCGGGGAAATCAGTACGGGAAAGACTCCTGCACGACCATAAAAATAGATTTTAAGCTCACTGGGTCCCTGGTGAGCTTTTTTCTTCCTTTCTTCCTTTTTTTTTAAATTTGAGAGCTCAAAAGAAAATTATGGCCCCTCTTTTCTGTGCAGTTCACCATCTTCCAATAAGACTAACTTTTCCCTTATCACTTTTATTTATGTTCAGTGCCTTTCTAGTTCTGTTTCTTTTTGCATTTCTTGTGGAAACTTTTGCTACAATAAATTTTTTTTATCTTTTCCTCTTCAGCAGGAACCGTGCATCTTTTAAATGAAAGTATTCTCTGTTTGGTCAGCTAGATTTGTCTCCTTTTAGTTTTTGACATGTGTTTTGATTGATGACTATGCTGTAAGACCCTGTTTATCAATGCATATTAAAATAGTGTAGAGATTTTTAACAACCATTTGCCTTTAGATGTTGGAATGAGCTAATAATTTAGATACTTCTTGAACATGTGTACCCTGGAGTGAGGTGGCAAACACAAATGTCCAAAAGTGTCTACCAGTATAGTATAAATCAGAGACAGGCTAAGTATGATTAAATGGGCAACGTGCGCCTTATTCACCTTCAGCTAACTTTTATCCTACAGGAAAATGGAAATGTGGGAATGGAGGCTCACTGTTAACAAATCTCCTAATTTTTAGGGGCAGGAGGAAATCGAAGTTTCAAGAGCTGTGAAGGTCTGAGATTTTATTTGATCCAATTTACAGTTAAGAAGTTAGCCTGCCACAGTTTCATATATGCTGGCAGAGACAAAGGACTTTGTTACTCACGGCCATAGAAATAGCCAGAATATCAATATTTTCTTATTTATATCATGAGCCTTTATGNACGAAATCAGGTACACCCGAAAGGAAGCAAGACTAATTATGCCTTTGGACTTGACACATTGATTACTTTCTGCCTTTGTCTTCTCTCGATATTCTTGAATATCTGGAAGTGTGCCTCTTACTCTCTCTGGAAGGCAGAGTGGTTGCTTTGGTAATTTTGTGTGGGGTCTGTAGGTATTCCACATAGAAATTCCATTTTCAAACAGAGTAAGTGCTATCTTCTTGAAGTCATGCACTTTTCTGATTAAAGAAAAAATTTTTTAAAAAGTTTTCTTGGCTAGCATTACAGATAGAACTAGTTACTTCACTTATTTCTAAGTCCAGGATAGATCTGTAGTTTGGAGGCAGTAAAACTTACAGATTGAGAATATTCTTGGGGCTAGACAGATCTAAATTCAAATCCTGACTCTGCCAATTTAATATTCCCGTGGCCTTGGACAATTTACTTGTTTCTTTCCTGGCTCATTTTTGTCATCTGTTAAATGAGGAAGACAGACACCTAGCCTAGAGCTTTGGGTATGCGAAGTGCTCCATAAATGTCAGTATTGACGTCATTATTGAGATCAAGTGGCAATTCGTTTGTAAAGTTCTGGCGAGGAGTTTGGTGGCTCCTACCCATTCTTACTTGCTAGTTTCTACTCAGGACACAGGAAGCAAGCACATTGGTATCACTACTAGCAGCCCTGCTTCACGATGAGACAATCTTCTGTGCCCCCAGGCTGTCAATTCCAGGAAAAGTTACTCCAAAAGTAAACTCCTGTGTATACCTAGCACTTAGCATAATGTGTATACCTAGAAAACAATAAATACCTGTAGAACAAAATAATAAGTGAATGGATTAAGCCAGGTGTTAGGAAATTGGGTAGTTTTTCCCGTTCACCCAACACTACATGGAGAGAAGTTCGCTGTGGGCAGGTCTGGGAGAGCATATTATTCTCCCTGCTATAAAAAGATACAGTGAATGTGCTGTGTTGTACGGCTGAAACTAATTCTAAAAAATGTGTATTTCATAATAAAAAATAATTTAAAACAAAAAACAAAAAAACAAGACACAGTGAAAAATAAAAACCAGGTAGTGAGCCTTACCTCTGCTTACCTGATGCAAGCTTCATCCTGGGTGCTGAGGCTTCTACTCCCACGTTTCCTTCCTAAGGTATTTTAGAGCTTCTTCTAAATCAACGTTAAATTTAAAGTCATGAGATTCCAGCAATTGACCTATGATAAAAAAATTCCTGTTGTTTTGAAATATTTAAAACAAATTAAAAATTATATAAAATATTATAACAGATATCCACATGTAGGTTTAACATGTTAGTATTTTGCTATATTTTCTTCATATCTTTTTATGGTTCTTAATGTCTACTAATTCTTTATCAGTGCATCACCTATGTCATTTCTGTTATACTTTATTCATACCTTAACTCTTACTTGATCAATCTTGTTAGAGTTTTTTTAATACATTTTTTTCCAAAAACCAGCTTTACTTTCATTTCTATTTTTTTTACTTAAAAAATTACATTTTATTCTTTCCATAACTCATTAAGTTAAATGTTTAACTTCTTCATTATTGATCTTTCTTCATTTCTATAAGCATATGGGAATGTAAAATTTACTGTTTAGTACCATTTTAGCACCATCCTAGAAGTTCTAATACCTAGATTGTTTTATTGTCCATATACATATTCTGTGATTTATACCATGACTTTTAAATTTATACCATGACTTTTAAATAATTTATGACTCATAAATTCTTGGTTTTTAGAAATATTTTTTAAATTGTTTAAAATTTTTGTATTTAACATTTAAAAACTTTCCGAACACATACACATATTTTGATGTTGGTTCCAACTTTTATTCTTTTGTGGTAAGTTCA
>NW_017732252.1:447570-448665 GCF_001890085.2 Hipposideros armiger | reverse complement strand
TGGGGCTCTACCTCCTTGGAGATTCTGATTGTGTAGGCGTGATAGAAGGCCTGGGAATCAGGTTTACAGAGCTCACCACAGTGATTCTGATAGTTTCAAGAAACACTACTACAGGGTAACAATTCTTTATTGCAGGGGTTCTCAGCCACTGCAACTTCATTGCGTCACCCGGAGCACTTAAAAAGATGCTGAAGCCTGCGTCCCTTCTCCAGAAATTATGATTTCGTTGGTTTGGGGTATGGTCTGGGCATTGGGATTTTAGAAGCTCCCCCAGTAATTCTGATATGTGGCCAAGGTTGAGACCACTGCTCTAGTGTATTCCTGCTAAGAAACACATGGAGGATTTGTTAAAATGCGGATTCTTGGTTTCAGCTTAGAGCTGCGTAAACAAACTCTTAGGGCAAGAGAGACAGTAATCTGCATTATTAGTCAGTGGCCTGAAATGTTAGTCTTCACAAATAAATCATGAGAATCCTTGCTCCAGGGACACCATAGAATCCCTAATTGAGTAAATATTCTCTGACTGCACCTCTCACCTATTTTTTATAGCGGTTTCCTTTGTTATCTCATGGAATCCCCTGCATACTTTTGTGAAGCAACGTGGGTAGATATTATCCCCATTTTATAGATGAGGAAACTGAGATTCAGGGACGTTTTCTCTCTAACAGTGCTCTTGGGGATTATAAACAGACCAGGCTCATGTTCATCCCTGAAAGGAAACCATACTTTAGTGGGGGACATAAGATGGAAACAGGAATGCAGATGTAAAGAAAGGTAGTACAAATTAAAAGCAAAAAGAAAACCCAGAAAGAAGGGTTGTGAGAATTTGTCATGAGGAGGGACTCTGACAAGGCTCTTTGGAGGGGGTGGCCCTGGCTCCCAGATCTTGGAGTTGTAGTTTCCTTTCAGGGTCTGGATGGAGGGTAAATGATGATGGCCTCGCTGCTGGTTCTCTTTATTGAATTTTCATAGTTTTGTATAACCCAGTCTGCATAACTTCCTTTGTGCTATTTTTCTTTTTATCATATTTATAATATATTCTGTTTTTCTTTTGAGATCTTTCTGGCTGTTTAATGAAAATATGGTTTGTCTTTG
>NW_017732252.1:429372-446271 GCF_001890085.2 Hipposideros armiger | reverse complement strand
AACCGGGGTCCTCTGGCGTCCCAAGCCAGTTCTTAACCATCGCGCCACTCAGCCGGCCCGCAGTTTACTATTTTCTAAGGTACGTCTTTTAAAACAGATGTTAAGTGCAAAGAAATACAATTATATTTGCCCTTCAAAGTAGCTATTAAAATTTTAGATGTACATATTCTTTGGCCTATCAGGTTCACGTCTAGAAATCTATTCTACACATATACTGATAGAAGTGCACAAAAAATATATGAAAGGATGTTTGTTGCAATATTGTTTATGCGGCAAAAAAATGGTGATAATGTAAATGTCCATTAGTATAGGACTGCTTAAATGAATCATTGTTCACTCCTAGAATGAAATATTGTGCCACCTTCGAAAGCATGAAGTATTGATATAGAAAGATGTCAGAGGACCTTACCGTAAAAAATGGGGAAGAACAGTGTGAAGAGTGGAAACCCATTTGCGCACTGAAAAGGATATCTGTATTTGTGTCTATGTATATACATTTCCTTAAATATGCATAGACTATTCCTGACATGGTGCACAAAATCTGTCCAAAATCCTTACTTTTAAGGAACAACTGCAGCAATGTCTATGAAGTAGAGATTTTTCACTCTTTACCATGTACCTCCTGAAGTCTTAGAATTTTTTTCTATAAATATTTATTGTTTTTAAAATAATGGCTAAAAATAAATATTAAAAATAAAATTATTAAATTTATTTTAATAATTTTATAATATATTTTCATAAATTGAAAAAGCCTTTTCACAGTAAGGCCTTCATCCAGGACTAAGATTTTCAGGTAGGTTAAGCAAAAAAATAAAACTGTGTTACTTTCGTTCTTAGTTTAAATATTGATTTATAGTGATTAATTCCTGAAAAAAAATCACAACACAAAAGTTAATTTCCACCATTATTTAGAAAAATTACATATACCACTAGTTGAGAGCCTCAAAATTTGCATTTTAATAATCAAATTGAGGAGATTTCCCTCCACCCCCAACCCCCCAGGGTGTTTATGCTTCTCTTGAAGTGTCAGGGAAACATTTGATAATGAATCAACCATATTGAGCTCTTCACTTCATTTTCAGCGTTAGGCTTTTGTGCAGATGGGGCCTGGTCATATGCTGTTTTTGGATTGACTCCTATTTCTCAGAATCAGAAATTAGTGAAAGATTGTTTTCCATTATCTAATCATCTATTTAGCCCTGAGATAATGGAGGATTGTTTTAAAATATGAATTCTTTGTCCTTTTTATGATTTAATATAACATGTTTCAAAAGTTGGTATTTTAAACAAAACTTTTGTAATTGATAAAATATTCCTTATATGCCTTTGCTTCTGACATATTTTCCCCACACACAGAGACTTGTCATCTTCCATTGTTCCCTAACCTGATACCACAATTCTTGTGATTATCATTTTTGTTTCTACTCTGTCTCTATCTTTTTTTTTTTCTCTACTATCTTAATATCTACTGTTCACTGTGTGTCTTAGACCTCAGGGAGATCTGATTGGGTTATGTAGTCACTATCCAACATAGGGAAATACTTTTAGATAGAAGTCTGTCTCTATCCAGGTCACATCATTGACTGTTGGCCAATTTCATGTCTGGCCAATAGAAAGGTGGAGTGTTGATTTCTGGTCCAATCAGATGTGTCCAGGAAGGAAAGGTTGTTTAAAACACAAGGACCTCTGTCATTCACTTAGAATCTAATCTTATGGACAGCTCACCAGACCAATACCCGAACAGAGGATATTTAACATTATGTTACATGTACTCTGAGCCCTATTCAAAATACAAATTAAAACAAAACAAAATCCCCCAAAATCAGTCTAGGGCAATGCTTAGACTGGCACTACATAACCCATGGATTCTGTGTCCAACTTGTAAATAGTGACGGGGAAGTAAGTAACACAGGCCTTGCATTAACATGTTCACACAAAGTTTGCATCCCTACTTGACAACTTCTCAGGATGCCAGCTTTGGCTCTCAGAGGTTGACTTCCTGTGTAGAATAGAGAAAACAATATTTCTTTGTAGGATTGATGTGAGGATTTTGCATATAAATTGAATATGACAATAATTGACACAGTAATTATAATAGCAGCAAACATTTATTGCGTACCAAGTGCCAAGCATTATTCTTAGCCCTTTATGCAGATTAGCCCTTCAATTGCCTATGAGATGATTTCTCCCCTTTGACAGATGATACAGAGACGTTCTGTAACTTGCTTGAGATTACACAGCAAGTAAGTAAAGTTGCTGATAGCTCACACTGTCAACCACTACACTAAACCAAACCTGCTCAGGGAGTCAGTGCCCAGCTTTGTTTCTATCCTTAAGTCTGTGGCCTTCTGGGTTCCACCCTTGTCTGTCCCACATTTGAAGTACCAACCTATTTTATCCTCCATCAAATCCATCCATAATCTTCAGTTCATGATGCTCAGTGTCTCCCTCTGGAATTTAAGGTGTCGCAAGGTTGGCTTCTACTGTGTACCATCTTACCTGCCCTCTACACCCTCCCCAAAGCTGAGGTTGGCCCAGTCTTGGGGGATTACCTCCTGAGGGGCAGCAGTCTGTAACCAGGCTGCCTTCCTTGGAATTTTAGTGAAAAAAAAAGTCTTCAGCCTTGTTACATCCTTGTGTCTTCCTGTTCTCTCCCATACTGGTCAAGCACAGAATGTTTTAGTAGGGTTAGTCCTTAAGCCAGACTACGGAGTACATAACATTTGCCCCCTTTACACCACCCATTCTATCAGTTTGTCCTGTTTCACTCTTCCATATCTCAATGGGTCAGTTTAACTAGAAGCTTTCAACTTCTGAAGAAATAGGAGATTGTTGGGGGAAGGGGAGAAATCATGGAGAGCAGTGCTTCTCAAACTTTAGTGTGCTTGTGAATCATCTAGGGACCTTGTTAAAATGCTGATTAAGGCACAGCAGATCAGGGTGGGGCCTGAGATTCTGCCTTTCTGACAAGCTCCTGTGATATCAGTGCTGCTGTCTAGACCACACTCTGAGGAGCAAGTATTTAAAGACCAAGGCACCATCCTGAGATGGCACAGGATTCCCCTGTTACTTTTTCCAGGACCATTTACTCCAAGGAAACGAGTCTCTCAGTGGAATTTAGTTAACGTGATTGGTTGCTAAAAGAAACGTCTCGATTTCAAACCCTACCCTAGACTGCTTATCAGTAAAGCCATTACTGGTTGGAGAAAAGACTTCTATAGACTTGTCGAGTTTTGATATAAACACTGCAAAAATAGGCATTTCCTCCAATCAGTTTATTTGGGTGACTCTCCAATGATTTATGTTCATTTTTACTGAGCTTTATGTGAAAGCATCATCTTGCTGCCTCTCCAGGTTGAGTTTCTCAGAACTGGGGAAATAGATGATGAAACTTATTCTGGTGCAAGGGCCACATGTATATTCCCATACCTGTGTCTTTGTTCCTTCTCTCATCACCTGCATAAAAGGAGAGTTCAGTCAACTTTTATTTCCCAGTCTTTTGATTTGGAGTCAGCTCCCTGGGAACGCTTATGAATAATTCCGTTAGAAATGGTTGGATAATACTAACCTGAGTAATGAAGTATTGTGCAGAGCTTTCCATATGGCAGTGCACTGTGGGCAGAAACCTGTGCAGTGATGCGGCCAGTTCTCCCTGTGATGGCAAAGGCTTATGTTCTTTATTTCTGTTTGCAGGGAGGAGAGCACTGTTACTACCAGGGCCATATCCGAGGAAACCCGGCCTCATTTGTTGCATTGTCAACATGCCATGGACTTCAGTAAGTGTCCACAAGTTGTTTTTGGACTACCCATTCTTTCAATCATTTACTTTCTTTATTTTGAATGCACTGTGATCGAAATCCCTATTTTATGTAGAAAAGTAATTTTGAATCAGTGACGGATCTGATCTTTTTCTCCTCTGTGGTTTATAAACCTAGCAGATTTTAAAATTAGAGTTTCAGGAATCAGGGGCATTGGAATTATAATATGATGCCTGATAGTGATATTTGAAGCATTTTTCTAGTTTCACCCAAGTTGAGACAGTTGTAGTTTGGGGAACTTTGGTCTCTGTGTCTGTGGATGTTTAGCCCCTGGGTACCAGTTGTACTCCCACTCCTCCTCCTTGATGTTAGTTTTTATATTTTTGTGGGACAATAGAAATTTCAGTAGATGGAAGCGTTTGACTTCTTGCGCAAAGACGAAAGGCTGCAAGTGACCTCAAGTGTTTCAGTGTTCATGTGTTTTAGCCCCGTTTTATGCCAGAATTCCACCTACCTAGCAGCAAACTTTGGGAGGGTCTGTCTGTTCTCAGAAATCTCCAAGGACCGGAGTTCATCCTTCCTTGGGGCCTTGCTTCCTTTCTCATAAACTTCATTATCAAAGAATGTTTGCTGATGTTTAACAGGGGAATACATCTACTTCCTCCGTCCTGTCGATAATGGTGATACAGACACAGGTGGCCGTCTCTCACTTGTTTTGTAAATCCTTACAAAGCCACCACGTCATTCCTCAGCATTCTACTTAAGCCAAATCATTTCAGTTCCTTCTTATTTGTTTCGCTTTTTTGGGGGCACAGGACAAGCCAGCACTTTAATAAAGTTTTGATAAATTTTGTTTGGCAACTTTGAAGTACTTCCTATCTGTTACCAAGTTAGAGAAGAGAGGTGGAATTTTCGTTTAGCTAGCCGTTATTGAGCATCTGCTGTGTGCCCGCCACTATGAATATTAAGGCGATTGGAAAATGAACCCTGCCCCCAAGAGCTCAGCCTAGTGGAGAAATGAAGTCTACCTCAGCTTCCTACTATGGACTATGATAGGTATATTTGTTTTCTTGGAGAGAGAAAAACACAAGCTGAACGTGGGCACTGAAGAATGAGCTCCAGAGAAATGCCACTGGAAGAAAGTGGAGTGGGCCCTGGAATGGGGTTTGATAGAATATTCCTATAGAGGGGTTAGATGGACAGGTCTTAAAGAAAGCAAGGAAAGAGATCTAGTGTTTACGTAAAGGCCAGAAAATCTAGCTAGTTTGCTTAAATGGTACCTCTGGTTAGGCTCTGGCAGTAGGTATGTGAGAGGCAGAAAGGAGAGTGTGAGGTTTCGTTAAATAACCAGAAAAAGAAGGTCATATGCCTGAGAACATGGAAGATGTCTGTGTGCCTATTATTTGTTCTAAAAGACTACTTATTTTGAATAAATTCTTTGACTAGAGAAACATTTATACAAACAGGAATTCATGCCTAATACCCGAGGGCCTCAGTTTTCTTATCTGGGAAAACAAACGTTGAAATCCCCTTCGGCAGTAAAATTGTTATATCTGATCTCAAGATGAGCACAGCTGTTAGCTAGGAATTGTACACTGGTCCTGTTGACACTGTGACAGCAAATGTATATTGTGAGAGAGTGATAAAAAACGAGGCTTTTTTTTTCTTCTTTCTCTTAAAATCTCAACCGAAAGTCACTTGGTAAGCATTTGGCCCCATACTTATTCCAAATTGCCTCCCAGTTTTCCAAATGGACATGATATTGTGAGAACAGAGAGAAGGTACCACTGCCTCCTAAGGGCTCTGATAGAGCTGAAACCTAAGACCCATCACGTGCTTCTAAACCTACAAAGTCATCTGAAAGAAAATAAAAAAGTAACTTTGAGGAAATTTCAGTGACTAGATCAGGAGAACTCAGAGCCTGCCTCAGGTGTTTAAACTAAGTAACATTTACTTTTACCTTCGGAAACCTCTTCATTTAAAACTAAACAAAAATAAACAGAAAACTCACTGTGTGTCTAGAGACTGTCAGGGTTGTGTACAAGTATGTTTGGGTGTTCTTAGACTTTCATAAGTATGCTGGATACGCTGGTTTCTTTTTGTTATTTATTATTCTCATCTTGATTTTACCTTTTGATCAAAAATTACTAACAGAAATATTTTGGGGAGGTATTACTAAATATTAAATAATTTATATTGTCTCAATGGCAGTGATTTAAATATGGCATGTATTATTTCATCCATGACTCATCTTTTATAAATTACCAAGTACATATTGAGATTTTTCATTTCTCTTGATTTACTGAATTCAGTAAAAGAATAAAGGGGGAAATAATTAGATTTATGTCTTTTACATAAAGAACCTGCAGGAGCACATTTTTTTCAAATTTGAAGGACTAATGGGCAATATTTTGGTCCTGGTAGGCTTGACTTGAGGACAAACTGTTGTTACTATGTGAACCTTAAAGAATGGAACCAAATGTAAGTGTATTGCCCTCTTGTGGCAGTTTCTAAGAACGGCTGTTTCCTTTCACATCTTTTGATGCAGCCTTTTAAAATTTTAGTTCAATTGGCTTATAATGACTTGGTCCTAGCTGCAGGTTTTTATCAAGTATACTGTGTGTTCTGGACTCAGTACACTTATTGGAATTCATATAAATATAACAGAAAGGGGCCAATCCTCAAACAAAGCAAATAAAACATATGCCTTTTAATTGTTAAAGAATTAATCATGGCATGTTGTCATGTAGGGAACCCCAGGATCTTGTAGATAGAGATGGTATCCGAATCTGCATTCTCTACACATGTGTCATGATGTTTAAACCCAGTAAAAATACCTGATTTTCCCATTGGACACTAACCTAATGTATGAGGAAATAACACCCAGTACTAGTTAAATGAAATAATCTGCTTGCTACCTAATCAGTGTTACCATGTGAACTTTGGTAAAGGGTAATGGTTTTATACAATTTTCTTGATGAGTCTGGCCGGGTCTCATCAGGGGCAGGAGTAATGCATACTGCCATATTTGGTCTACTGTTTGGAAAGGGCTTATCCCACTTGATTCCTTAGGCATGTATTGTCAATAATATCTTACAAACTGCATCTGTTTATCTTTAAATTCCAAATACAGTGTCATCCAGATTCAGAGAGTGCACTTTTGGCTGAAAACCTTACAGATGTGAGAATAGCCGTTCTAAGGGTATGGGAAAACATTGAGGACATGTGGAAGAGGTTAAGGCAAGAATGAAAGAATTTGGATGGAGGCAGAGCTGGAGGCCATTATGATTACAGCTCAGGGGAAGTAGCCGGTTTTACCGAGCCTTCAGTGAAAGACAGATACTGTTCCTTGGTTAACAGCTTGGGTGTCAGGCAGTCATTTCCTCCTAACGCTGACAAATGACTGCAAAAGATCACAGCTTTGCCCGCCCTCCGGATGCCTGGATGATATGACATATTCCTTCAGCATCATAAAGGGCTCCATTTCAGTAGGAAGACTATGTTTTCCTAAAAGGATTAGCTGTCAGGATCTTTCTGAGTGGGAGTTGAGGCCATCTGTAACTTAAAATGCCTCCAGAGGATTTCCCAATTGGCTGATAGTCATCTCAGCCTGAGCGGTCCGGAACTGAACTCCAGCCTGCACCCCGCTCCCTGCGTGCTGCTTCCTTGCACCCACCTCATTCTGCTCCTCCTGCAGCCTTTTTTCATCTCATTAAATGGCAGTCCCATCTTGCCAGTTGCTCCGGTCAAAACCTTGGCGTCCTCGCGGACATGGCTCTGCACACTCCAGTGCAAATCTATTAATAAATCCCATTGGTTCTACTTTTGAAAAATAGCCCGAATTTGACCAATCCTCATGAACTCTTCCATTACCACCAATATCTAAGCTACCATCTTCTTCCGCCTGGGTTATTGCAATAATTTCCCCATGTCTGTCTGTGCCGTCCTAAAGATTATTGTAGCACAGCTGTTGGTGCAATTATTTTAAAGTTTGAGGGAGATCCTTCCCATCTGTTTAGAACTCTGCAGTGGCTCCTCATCTCTCCGAGTAAAAGCCCAGGCCATTGGAAGGGTCCACCTAAGATGGCCTCACGATTGCCCTGATCTCGTTTGATGGCACTCTTCACTCACTCACTCTGCTGCAGCCATACTTCATGCTCAGTGCTCCTGGGACATGCCGAGATTCTCTCACCCTAGGGCTTAATGCTGAAATTCTGTCTGCATGTGGATCCTTATGGCTCATCTGGTCACGTCTTCCAAGTCTTTGCTTAAATGCCGTCTTCTCTGTGAAGCCTTGCTCTGACCCTCTATATAAATCAACAGTCTTCTGTCACTGGCCCCTGCACCCAATCCGCTGGCACCACATACTGCACCTTAACCTGCTTTATTTCCCTCTAGAATTTATCACCACCTCATATATATTTAGTTGTTGATTAGATGTATTCTTCCTGTCCTCCCTAGAATGCACATCAGCACCCTGAGGGCAGAGAAGTGGTCTGTTTTGTTCAGTACTGTATCCCCAACACCTAAGCAGTGCATTGTAGGTTATCTATAAGTATCTGCTGAATGAATGAATGAGTGAGTGAGTGAATGTGTGTAGCTGATTACAGATAGGCAGTTCCAGAACCAATCTGCTTGGGCTCTATTCCTGCCTATGCTCTCACTGGCTATGTAATTTGGGCAAGTTACTTCGTCTCTTTTGGGCTTTGGTTTCCTTACTTGTAAAATGTGGATAGTCATTATACCTAACCTCATAAATTTGTGCAAAAGATTAAATGAGTGTAAAGTTGGTAAAATGTGTCAGCTCTTGTTAGTAGAGCGTCTTCCAGGTGTGTGGCAGGTAGGACGTTCACAGGATAGTCCCTGACAACCTGCATCAGAATCACCTGGAGATTGTTTAAAATGCAGCTTCCTGAGCCCCAGACCAGAAATCTGAGGAAGGTCCTGAAAATTGTGCATTTTTACAAGGTCTCCAGGTGACTATTTGCAATTAAAATTTTAGAATTATATGTTGGAAAGAGGAATAATGGATCACAATTAGAGAATGGCAGTTCTTAGCCCGGGGAAGGGTCTGGATGAGGAGACCCTGCTGCTTGTGAGTAATCAGAGGGGGGGGGGTGAAATTAAGCATGCATGTGTGTGTGTGTGTGTGTGTGTGTGTGGTGTAGCATGTAGTGTGTGTGTGCTATGTGGTGTGATGGTGCTGATGGGTGGGACTGGAAGAGGGTATTGAGAAGTAAACTGGTCCTCTGCTGCTGATTTTGAAACGATTTTGCTCTGAGGCAGGAGTTGATAGCCATGCCTAATTCTTCTCTTGTTTCTGGCAGTGGGATGTTCTACGATGGGAACCACACCTATCTCATTGAGCCAGAAGAAAATGACACCTTCCAAGTAAGTGCTCCTTCTGTTTGGTGTGGCAGATGGGAAAACTGAGCATTCTTTTCTCCTCTTTTTTCTCTCTGCTCTATTTTATTTTCATATTTTTAGGGTCTGGATAGTAAGTGTGTGTGTGTGTGTGTGTGTGTGTGTGTGTGTGTGTGTAATTAAAATATAAATAAGTCAGAACTACAAATGTTGGGTTTGTTTTTTTTATTGCTTTCATCTGTCTCTTACTCCTCCTTATGTTGGAAACACTTTCCCTCTGAGGTATTCTGAAGCCTTCATTTCTGTCTCTCCCATAATGTGCTGTGATCTGTCTTAGTCTGCTCAGGCCGCCATTACAAAATACTGGGCATCTTAAACAACACAAATTTAGTTTCTCCCAGTTCTGACGACTGGAAGTCTAAGATCAAGTTGTCAGCAGGGTTGGTGTCTTGGTTGAGGGCTCTCGCCTTGCACGGCCTTCCCGTTACGTCCTCACATGGCAGAGAGAGCGAGCTGTGTTGTTCCTTCCTCCTCTTATAAGGGCACCAGCCCTGCTGGATTAGGGCTCCACCCTTAGAACCTCCTTTAACCTTTATCATTACCTCACAGACCCTATCTCCAAATATAGTCACACTGGGAGTTAGGGCTTCACCATATGAATTTTGGGGGGACACGACACTTATTCTGTAACAGATCAAAACCACAGATATGGGATTTTTCATTTTCCATCCCCGTTACTTTTCCAGATTCAATATTTTTCTCTGTTACCCATTGTCTTTAAAGCCCTGGGCTGATGAAGTTGAGAGAAATCTAGGTTTTCTCAATTCTTCCCTCACTTTAGTTGAAATAGTCATTTCCCACAAATTAGAAAAGGATTAAGTTAATATTATAGACTACAGATCAACGTAATCCACTTCCATTCTAGCTCTGTACATACAAATATTCTTCCTTGTGCAATGGAACATTCGTCCAACACTTAGAGAGGCAAATAATTTCAAGAACTGTACATTGTTTTGCTACCCATAATAAACCTTGTTTGGAAAACTATCTGTATTGTGTTTTATTTTCTGGGTCCCCACTGCCTGCTGTCCTGTCACTTTGTTGGACTGTATGATTTTTTTTTAAAGATAATATCATGAAACTTGACTGTTTATGGTATTTCTTATAATTTTAGTAATTGAATGAAGCCAGATGAAGTTATTTGGATTTTCATTCATTTCTCTTAGATGAAACATGGCTTTTTAACTTTGTGTAACCCTTGAGTTTTGGAGTGCCATTGCATTTGGGCACCTGCCGTCCACGTCAGTGTGCTTCCCAGTCCCAGAAGAGCTCCTTAGCGCTGCAGCCGTTGCCTGGCAGAGCTGGCTGGCTCTGAAAGGCGGTCAGGGATCCGTGGAAAGGAACCAGCCATAAAAAACATTAACCCACTTACCCAGATGTCTTACTTCTCCTTGGGAGATAGTGCCATTCATTTATTCTCCATTACTGCAGGCTCTGGCTTCTCGGTCTGTGAAGGCATTTTGCTTCTAAAAGGATATCACTCTGGTGCTGGGAGAATACAGGAGTGAGTGGCAAGGGCTATGCAATGGCTCAACCCTCTTTAAACCCAGGAGAATGTGGAGACCACTGTATGGACGGTGTAGAGGCCTGACCACTGCACTGTACACCTGAAGCTGAAGCTGAATAACATTGAATGTCAACTATAATCAAATATATGTATTAATATATAGTCATGGAATGTGGAGTACAGCATAAGGAATAGAGTCATTGGAATTGTAACAGCTTAATACGATGTCAGAGGGGTAGTAGATTGGGGGAAGGGAATTATCACTTTGTGAGGGGTGTAAATATCTAACTATTACATTGTTTTGTGCACCTGAAACTAATAGTAATTTTTCATCCTCACTTTTTTTTTTTTTTAGCTGAGCCATCCTGCCACCTGTTGGCAGCTCAGCAGCAGCTCAGCTCAGGCCAGACTTGAACCACTGTTGCTCAGAGCTCAAACCCTTGAGCGAGTGCTTAACCAACTGAGCTACTCGGCCGGCCCTACTAATAATAATTTTTTAAAAACTTATGGTTCTTCTAAGGGTCACCGCTTCTCCTGCTTGCCTGAGGCTGGAGATACCTGGAAGTACATCCTTAATCTCTGTTGTTTGTGTTGTTTCAGGAGGATTTCCATTTTCATTCGGTTTACAAATCCAAACTGTTTGAATTTCCATTGGATGATCTTCCATCGGGTATGGTATTATTCTTATCGTGACTTAAAAAAAGACGACTTGAATAATTTACTTTAGTGCTTTTAGAGCTAATCTATATGTGGAATATCATTAGCCCATGACTGCTCATAACAGTTTTAGAAAGAAAGTGAAGTGCCATCAAGAGAGAGGATAAAATGCAGACCGACCAGCTCATGTTTACAGCAGATGAGCTTGGAAAGATATCGCTTCAGCAAATAGAAGGAAAACTTTTTAAAATTATAAGAGTCAAAGATAGGTACTACAGGAGAAATAATGCTAGAGCAAAATTTGGTCTGCATAGATATAATATATAAAAATTCACTTTAAAAAAATATTTTATTGGGGAATTGGGGAATTGGGGAAGGGGAACAGTGTTGAGGAATTGGGGACGGGGAAAACCCACGTTGTTGTTCTTCAATCTTAGTTGTGGAGGGCGCAGCTAGCCCAGCTCCAAGTTCAGGTGCCATTGAGCTGCCCATCGGCAGCTCACGACCGCTCAGCTCAAGGTGCTGTGTTCAATCTTAGTTGCGGGTGGGCGTAGCCACCATCCCATGTGGGAGTCCAACCGTCAACCTTGTTGTTAGGAGCAGGTGCTCTCACCAGCTGAGCCATCCTGTCACCTGTTGGCAGCTCAGCTCTGGCGCAACTCACTGGCCCATGTGGGAATCGAACCGGCGGCCCTGTTGCTCAGAACTCACGCTCTTAACCAACTGAGCCACTCGGCCGGTCCTAAAAATTCACTTTTTGTGAAACACTGAGTTTGTAAACATAGGTACGAACTCTTAATCATTTTCTTATTTGTTGTTTTCCTCATTATGCCCTGGCATTTTAAGAAGGAACTGTTATAGATTAACATTTTTATTATTATGTGCTATTTGTGAAATTAGTCTTTTCTGCTCATGTGCATGTATAAGCCCATTTATTTATAGATGTTGATTAGAGAGCTGCATCCATATGGTTACGTGACAACTCGGGCAGAGCCTTCATTCTTTGGCCCTGGAACTGATTATCCCGAGTGCTGTGCTGGACTCATTTGTTCTCCTTCCGAAGGCAGGGCATGCTCTGAATATCTGCTGTGGAGATGTTTCCCCCCGTATTTAGTGAGACCTGACCATGGCCATAGCACATTCTGAACTGTAATCTCACTTTAATCTTTGTGACAGTTCTGTGAGATTGATACAATTATTTTCATTTCATAGATGAAGAAACAGAAGCTCTGCTAGTTTGTCTTTCCCAGAGTCCCACAGCTTATAAAAGACGGAGTGGGGGTTTGGATTATGCTGCTACAATGAGCATGTTTGCTGGGCGAGAGGCACAAGGGCAAATGGAAAAAATTACTAGACGGAAAGCAAATCCTAAACTACTGCTTAGGAAAATGACTTAAAAGTTTATACTGTCTCCTTGTCAGAAAATTAAATCAGTGTTTTCTAACACCCCTTCCTCTCTGAAATAAATTTGTGACTCCTGACCTTCTGCAGTTCCCTTAAAGAGAAGTAAAACCCACCCCTTCCCTCCTGCTTCCAAGGGATAGAAGGACCTATTTTGAAAATTTTGCAAAGGGGCATATAGATGCTTTTACTTTACACAGAAACTTTAGACTGCTCCTTCAGTTACTTTATAGAACTTTTTACAATCCCTATTATAGGAGGAAAATAAATCATGACTAGCTGCCTGAGAATAAAATTACAATCTAATAGATATTACTGGAAGAAATGAGCATTAATTAATATTTAAAGTAATACATAAAATCCCCCCCCCAAGGACTTTATTGTAGGCTTGCCATGATACACTCTTATCATTTTTTAAAAACTTTGCTTACGACTTCTTTTCAACAAAAACTTTAGAAATGACTTGGCAGTTTTGCTGGTATTAAAAATGAGTTTTGAACATATTTTTTGAAAATTCAGGTCTGTCTCAATTTGTTTCTGGTTTTCTTTTCTCATCAGAAGCTGGCACTGTCAATTTTGAGAGTGTTTGAATTTCAAGATGCTTAGATTTGCTATGATAGCTTAGAAGAAAACAATAAATATGCAAATAAACATGAAAACTGCAATTTTGTGAGATAAGCTCAAAAGTAAGCTTATTTATTTTTAGTTTAATAAAGTCTCACTGGGTTATGGGTTACCATTACCTTGTCTTGCAATGCGTTATGTATTTCCCAGATATAGATTATGATCAGGTGTTCTCTTGTTTGACGGTAGAACCTTTTGTTTCACATGACAAGTGTCCTAGGAATACATTTTGAGAAAAGCTTATTGATTTCCTATGGACCACTTATCATTCAGCTTTTTAAAAATTACTACAGTGAAATACACAAATTTTGTGTGCTGTTCGATGAGTTTTGACACATACATACATCCTTGGTGAGCTATAGCGTATTCCCATTACCCCAGTAACTTCCTTTGTGTCGCGTCCCAGTCAGTGCCTTCCATTTCTTCGGTCCCCTTTCTGACTTATTTTATTTGGCCATAGATTAATTTAGCCTGTTGTATGTAGAGCTTTATACAAATGGGATCATGTATTATGCCCCGCCTCTTTTCCTTTAGCATATGCCTATGAAATTTAGGTTGTCAGGGTAGCAATAGTTCATTCTTCTAAATTACTATGTTTTATTGTATGAATATACCACAATTTTTTAATCTAGTCTGCTGATGGACATTTGGGTTGTTTCCAATTTTTGGCTATTTATGAATAAAATAACATGGACATTCTTGTAAAAATTTTTTTTTGGGATACATGTTTATATTTCTTTGTGAAATACCTAGGAGTGAAATTATAGGGTTGTAAGGTAGGTCTATGTTTAGCTATATAACAGCATTCCAAACTTTAGCATGCTTCCGAAACACAGGCTGCAGGCCCTCTCTAGAGGTTTTTAGAAAAAACACTTTATTGAGGTACAATGGACATACAAAAAGCTATACATAATTAATGCACACAACTTGATGAGTTCGGAGATACATATACATCCATGAAATCATCACCATAAGCATATCCATCAATTCTAAAAGTGTCCTCCCTCTCTCTCTCTCTCATTGTTATTAGTGATGGGAACTTAGCATAAGATCTACACTCGTAACAATTTTAAGTACACAGTATAGTGTTGCTGACTACAGGCACTAACTACAGCTGCTGCTGCACAATAGATCTTCTGGAGGAAGGATTTCCTCATCGTGTACAACTGAAACTTAGTACCCGTTGACCAACAGCTTCCTGTTTCCCCTTCCCTTAGCCCCTGGCAGCCACCATTCTACTTTCTGCCTCTATGAGTTTGACTATTTTAGATGCCTCATTAAAGTGGTATTTATTCGTGATATATTTATGTAGCGTAAATGTGAACACACTAATTAATGTTCTATATTATCATTAAGTGCAACATTATAATTATAAAATTCATAATATCATACAGCTATATAATTATAATTTATAATTGATTGTCGATAATCACAATTATTAACAATAATTAAGGTATAATTATATAATTTATAATTGGAAGGGCTGGTAAAACTTTGATTGCCTTGTAAGAAAGCAACATAGAGTAATGCACTAAGTTCAATTTTATTTATATTTATTTCCTTTCAGAATTCCAACAGATAAACATCACTCCACCAAAATTTATTTTGAAGCCAAGACCAAAAAGGAGTAGACGGCAGGTATGTATTCACAGGTATATGTCATGATGTTTAAAAAAAAAGTTGACAACTGTCAGTCAATTGCATCTACATTACGTCTTTGTGAGAGGGTAAATATTAGTTCAGGCATTTGTCAGGGTGTGGATCTGTAGGAGCAGTGGAGATGGGGCCATAGTATTACACAGACTCAAAAAGGATTCAAGATAAGGGTGATAATATGGTTATTTATCATGTAAATGGGTTATGGGGGGCCCCTGCTATGACATCTCAGGTTCCAGAGGCTTCTTTGCTTGCCTGGTATGCGCCACATCAGGAAGCTACTTGTATGGTACCTCTCTTTGTATTTATCCTTTTAAAGATACTGTCTTCAGAGTGACTCTGTCAGCTTTGAAGCCAAAAAATGCTATTGTGATACTTGAGATACTTTGGATTCTGGAATATAGAATTAGGATGTCTACTTTATGAATCGTCAATGGATCTTGAACGTATAATAATAACACTGTTTGCACAGTGGCTTTAAACCACATGAAGTAGGTACTATTATTCCTCTTTCACAGGAAAAGAAATGATGGCTCTGAAATTTGAGAATGACTTGTGCAGAATTATGGAGCTGGTAAATGGTTCAGACAAAATAAGAACTCTGGTCATCAAAATTAAGTTATGATCACCATTGCGGTGGTGGTGATTGTTGTGAGTGTGTGTGTGGCATAAAAAAACACAGGATGAGAGAACTATTGTAGATATCTAGTAAGATCAACCAGTTGAAGGAAGCAGGCATTTTCTTTTTAAAATATGTTTAATAAGTGAAATAAGATGCTTACAGACAGATTTCTAATGTGAATAATAATGGCTAAATTTTATGGAGTACTTACCATGTGTCTGGCCTTGTTCTAAGAATTTTAATTGTATTAACACAGTTAATCTTCATAATACTCTTATGAGCAAGGTATTAGTATTATCCCCATTTTACTGATAAGGACATTGAAGCATAGGCGGCTTAAGTAATTTGCCCATGGTTACATTTGGTTACTTAGTGACATAGCTGGACTCTGACCTGGGAAGTCTGGTCTCAGAAAAGTTCTTATAACCACATGTGTTCTACATACTGCCTCTCAGAAGCCCTTGTGTTCCATGAATTACTACCATGAGTTTTATATAGTGAGGCCCAATTTAATAGATAAAAATAATTGCCATCAGGATTTAATTTGAAACAGTATTTATTTTCATGAGTTATGAACTGAGAAAATAGGATAATTTTCTGTTGACGTGGTCCTTGATGTTCTTCATAAACATCTGCAGTACCCAGTCATATGCTGAGCAGACAAGCCCTTGCCTTCTCTTTCTGAGAAACCTGTGGGCCATGGAGGTGAAGTGTTATCAGGCTGTGTGGTCAATATGGCACCTCTCTTGACATTAAGAAAATGTTGAGACTTGTTAAAAATTCTACTGTATTAACTATTGGGTTTTCAGAAAAGTCATTATGCATTTTTGCAACGAAAAACAGAAAAAATATGTCATGACTTTTCCGGCAACCCAATAGTAAGTTTCAGATCTCTTCCACAATTAACAAGGCAGTTACTAATATCCTAAAAACACTCATTTTTAGAGACTGTTGTCACTGGATGCCGTTTATATTATTTTTTGGTTTCCAAACACAAAATTAGAGTCTGTGATTCCCTATCAACTTGTTATAAAGAATTTTGGGAAAAAAAAAAAGTTTTGGTTTTTTTGTTTGTTTGTTTATTTTTTTAACTTTGGGAATGTGTTAGCAATGAAACAAAAATCCACGTGGCAGAAATTTTTTAGTTTGTTTTAAATGCAGTACTCAAAACACACATGCATTATTGATTTAGGTTTGATTGTATACCCTCATCACAAAAATGGCCCTTGGGCAAGTGAACAAAAAGATTT
>NW_017732252.1:421102-429022 GCF_001890085.2 Hipposideros armiger | reverse complement strand
ATGCAGTACTCAAAACACACATGCATTATTGATTTAGGTTTGATTGTATACCCTCATCACAAAAATGGCCCTTGGGCAAGTGAACAAAAAGATTTATTGAGAAAACTATGTGAAATCATGGCATAAATGAAAAAGTTAATTTAGATTTTGTTAAAGGTTGTGTTATAGACTAACTGCAGAGAACGGGGTATATGGCTGCCTTAGTGGCTCTTGCCAGGAGCATTCATTGGTCATGATTTGGAAGGTGGAGAAAATTCATTGTTGAATAGACAAATATTATATAATAGCTGCACTAGATAACCCAACACTGTTGGGAGCTCTCAAAACTATCCTAACGAAGCTCCTGTATCATTTGGGGGACCCCCCCTGAGCCCTATCAGAGGAAGAGACAGGTCTCAATCCCAGAATTGGAGATTATAGAATAAAAAGTGCCAATCATTCAATTTCCTATAGACCTCTCCAAGATTCTGAGGAGTTTAAATTAAACCATTTGTTAGACTCTCTAAGATCATACTGTTAAATGAAAAAAAGAAAGCCTGATACCAAAGAGACTGAAATAAATGGAAGTGCAAAATAAAATATATTTCATGTTTGATTTTATATGCATAAATATTTCTGGAGGAAACCAGCAACTACACATTGTGGGGGAAGGGTGACAACTAGGCAGATGCGGAACAGAGGTGAGAGGAAGACTCATCCTATACATTATTTATAATTTACAATTTTTTGAACCACGTCAATTTATTACTTACTCAAAAACTAAGTAAATTGATGAACATTTAAAAAAATACTAAATGAACAAAGGAAAATTTTGTTTTATTTCTCCCCTATTTTTCAGTTTTTTATTGAAAACTTTTTTCAGCTTCATTGAGGTATAATTGACAAATAAAAATTGTAAGATATGTAGAGTGTACAACAGGATGATTTGATATACATTGTGAAAGGATTACCCATGGAGTTAATACATCCATCACCTCACATGTTTACCTTTTTTTTTTTTCTGAGACCATGGAAGTTCTCTTTTTAGTAAATTTCAGTTATATAGTACAGTATTATCAATATAAGTGTCCATCCATGAATGAATGGATCAAGAAAATATAGCATAGTGTGTGTGTGTGTGTGTGTGTGTGTGTGTGTAATGGAATATTATTCAGCGTTATAAAAGAATGAAATCCTGTAATTTGTGACAACATGGATGAACCTAGAGGGCATCACGTTAAGTGAAATAAGCCAGACATAAAGAAATACTGTATGGTATCACGTGGAATCTAAAAAAAAAGTGAAACTCGTAGAAACAGAGAGTAGAAAAGTGGTTGCCAAGCATGGAGGAAATAGGGTGAGGTTGGTGAAAGGGTACAGACTTTCAGCTGTGAGATGAATAAGGTCTGAGGATCTAATGTATAACGTTTGTTTAGCTTTCACAGCCAAGTTTAGCAAGCTTATTCAGGTGCTGTTTCCTTTCCTATATTGCAGCTTCATCGGCATCCTCGGAACGTAGAGGAAGAAACCAAATATATTGAACTGATGATTGTAAACGATCATCTCATGGTAAGATTTGCTGAATTTTTTGTTGTTCGGACTTGTCCGTGCCTAGGGTAAAGCGGGTGGCTGCAAAAATGTGTTTAAAAGAAAGAAGCCCATAGGTAAAGCAGTAACCTAGAGAGGGTATCTGTGTAAGCAAACATATTTGTTACCCATCAACAACTTGCAAGTACTTAGTTACTTAGGTAAAAGTAACTAACAAGTGTTTTGTGAAGTTCCAAAAATATTTCTGGCACTCATAATGTCAAGTCTTTGGATTTAATTGATTTATATGGGGCCTAATATCTCATCCTACTGAAATGGCAAGGTTTAAAAAAATGGCAACTTCCATTTTATATTCAAAAAGTCAGTGAGGCACTAATGATGTGACACATTAGTTTGCAATGTACAGCTTTATCCTAATAAACGAAAAACATTTTTTTTTCTATTTATGTTTTGTTATGTAGTGAGCCTATATAGGAAAGCTTATATAGCCAAGCAGTGAAGAATTTTAGGATAAGAGCCTAGCAAAACTTCCATTTTTGTTGAGTAAATTATTTTGTCAACTCACTTCATGTATATATTCAATCCGTGGGCATGTTGCAGTCGGTATGGTTATAGTCACAGCACAGCAGTGTGGTACAATGCTAATTGTTCCATGTAACCATGGTTTTGAACTGAAAACCATCTGGTGCACATTGCTGAATTGTACTTAATTTCAGGTGCAAGTACATTTGGATTTACTTTGAATGATTTATTTGAGGGAAAATGTGTCATTTATTTACATAATTAAACAAGTAATATCAATTTTAATAATTTTTCTTAATGATGATACAATCAAGATTGAATGCTTCTTCCTTGTTCAGGCTAAGACTGAGTTTTATCTTTCTACCTTTTTGAATTCAGTGAATGTTTCTGCCCCCTGAGATTTTTTTGCAAAATAAGAGTAAGTTGCAAACACATAATTTTGGACATTTTAGGATATCGCAAATTCAGATGTCTGTAGACATCTTTAGGCAGATAATGCAAATAAAGTGAACCAGGTATAAAACAATAGGGACGGGTGAGGCCTGTGTTGAAACGTAAGTCACATGGCTTGTCCAATGAGAGCAGCTGCCTCTCACCACTTACCAGTTATTACCATGTGGGAGTGCTAATTTCAAGTGAAGCCAGAAATCGGGTATTATGTGGCATTTCCTGATTTTTAAATTGAGGCCTAACAGAAGATATATGTGATGCATATGTAGCCTATGAGCTACCTCTTTTGTGACCCGTTAGGGCTTTCTTCTTACTGAATAAGTCTTGTAGAACTTATAAATGTTTATACTTTTAGCAGTAGTCACATCACTTTTTCTGACTTTGATGTACTTATATTTGTATGTTATGTAATTCATAGATAACTGTCATATATTTTATCATTTTGAATAATCCATGACAGAAATAAACTTGTGAAATGGATGGAATGGGTATTTTTTACTTTACCTTACAGATGAGTAAACTGAGGCCTCCAACTTTTAAGGACCTTGCCTCAGACTGCACAGTATATAAAGGATTAGGTCTCAATTCTTAAATTTTTATAGACCCTTAGAGATCTTGCAATTATACCATGCTTTCTCTGCTGATTTGCTGATGACTATGAAAGCCCTTCACTTGTTTTCTTTTGCTTTCAGTTCAAAAAACATCGGCTTTCAGTTGTACATACCAATACGTATGCAAAATCTGTGGTAAACATGGCGGATTTAGTAAGTATCAACCCAATTCAGTATTGTTATAGAGGAATTTTATCTCCTAATTACTAATAGAACAGATAATGTGGTTCTTCTATATTCATGACCCTAAATTACACTTTGACCAAGGTGTCCCCGTAAGTCCCTGGTAACCTTGCAATTGACTTGATTGACTTTGATCTCTATCTGGGAAGGTGATAAAAGGAAATGCTCAGACTTACCCACAGATTTATGCCTGAAATTCCTTCCTTTATTTTTCACATTGGAAAAGAAAAGGTTGAGTCACAGCCCCTAACAAAGATACTATGTACTCCACCAAGAAACAGTATAAGAGTTGTGCCTTTTTCAAGAGTACCTGGTGCTATGGGAATGATGCAACTAAATATAATAATTCTACTGTACCTACTTTTCCAAATCTTCCCATGACAAAGCAGTGCCAGTACCTTCTCTGTGAGTTTAATTAGGGCCAGTTTGGTGGTATAGAAATTGTTTCCTGGAGAGTGTTTTTTTTTGTTTGTTTGTTTTTAGCTGAGCCATCCTGCCACCTGTTGGCAGCTCAGCGACAGCTCAGCTCGGGCCGGGAATCGAACTGCTTTTGCTCAGAGCTCACACTCTTGAGCGAGCTCTTAACCAACTGAGCCACTCTGCTGGCCCTCCTGGAGAGGCTTGATTGTTCCATTTTTGCTAGGGGAAGTCAAGAATGCATGAACTCTTTGTCCAGGTTCCAGAAAATAGACTCAGGGGGAGCCTTGAATAAGGGTACAAATATTTGTCCAAAAGTGATGTTTTGTTTCAAACAGGTGTTCTGTTCCTTGGGTATTACTTGGTAAACAATTTGATTCTGTTACTGAAGGCAAATGCATGTAAATTAGAAAAACAATTACCTCCTTAAAAACAGTGAAGTTTCTTACATTTAGCTAAAACTCAAGTAGTTTCCATAAAAGGAGCTTTGTAGTCCTGTTCATAAATCATTTTATTTTACCACAAGTACAGCTGGTGTGTTTGTTTTGTTAATAATTCTGTTAATATTCTATAGATATATAAAGATCAACTTAAGACAAGGATAGTATTGGTTGCCATGGAAACCTGGGCAGCTGACAACAAGTTTGCCATATCTGAAAATCCACTGATCACCCTACGTGAGTTTATGAAATACAGGAGAGATTTTATCAAAGAAAAAAGTGATGCAGTTCACCTTTTTTCGTACGTAACTTTTGTAATGATTTATTGCTTTTTTTGGTTCCATATTGTATGCTCTATGACTTGTGACTGAGCTATATACATTTTACTGCATAACGCAATTAGTACTTGACAAGGAAGAAGTTTTAAAGTATAAATTGTTTGAAATTGTCATGAAAATTTAAGAGGTTTAATTTTGAGTTATTTTATTATTGCATGTGTATTTAATTTCTCAAGAGATTTAATCAGAGCATTTACTGAGTAAATGTACTATTAATACTCATAGAGTATTCTAAACAGAGTAATTACATTCTTGAAAGTTTCTGTCTTTTAAATGTTAATATTATTTTTGCTTTTGATTTAAGATGAGAGCTTAATATTTTCAGAGTTTACCTTTTATTTTTTCTTATGCCTATATGTTTAAAACATTTTTTTTAGTAACGTGCATATTTGATGTAATAGCAAGTTATATATTGTAGCACTTTAAAAATCTATCACCTAAAGTCAGAGCTGTTGAAGCAAATTTTAAATGGAAGTAAAAGAGTACATTTTTTGGTAACTTTTTATTTTTATGAAATTTCAAATTTACACAAAAGTTGCAAGAGTCCTGCAAGGAAATACCCTATGCCCCTCACCCAGATTCATCAGTTGTTTACATTTTGTCCCATTTGTTTTGTTTCTTTCCTTCTATCCTTCTTACCCCTTCCGTTTCATTCACCCATCTATCAGTTTTTTCCCCTGAACCATTTGAGAGTAAACTTGGAGACATTTACTTATTGGGCCTTTACTACTAAATACTTAAGACATTTTCTTACTATAGTAAATGATTAAAAACAGAAAATGTAACATTGATATAATACTTTGTTCTATAGTCTATATTCAAAATTTACCAATTGTCTCAGTAATGTCTTTTAAATTAATTCTCCCCCCCCACCCCCAATCCAGGATACAATCCAGGATCACACATCACATTAACTGTCATGTCTCTTTAGGCTTCTTTAATCTGAAAGATTTCCGTAGCCTGCCTTTGTTTATTTTGAGCTTAACATTTTTGAAGCGTGTAGGCCAGTTATTTTATAAAATGTTCCTCACTGTGGGACTGTCTGATATTTTCTCACTATGAGATTCAAGTTATGCATTTTTGCCAGAAATACCACAGAAGTGATTTTGTATCCTTCTCAGAGTACATCTTATTAGTACTTCTTTTTTAATAGGTATAATTCTCTTGAAGATATTTATTATGTGGGGAAACATCCCTCAGAAACCTTTTTATTTGGTTATGCGTGTAAACAATTTTCACATTCCTCCCTTACCCTAGGAATATATAGTATACGAATGTTATATGCATTGAGAAAATTAATACGGTAAATTAATAATGAGAGGTGCTGTGATATTTGAACTGTGAGCAGTAAGTATTTTTCATTTCCTTTTCTGAAAGGGGAAGTCAATTTGAGAGTAGCCGGAGCGGGGCAGCTTATATTGGTGGGATTTGCTCGTTGCTGAAAGGAGGAGGCGTGAATGAAGTAGGTGTGAACATCTGTACAGTACAAAGTGGTATGATGGCTGAAAATGCTTTCCTAATATTTAAGAGATAATTTCTCAGTATCCCACAGTTTCCAGATGTTAGGTTGTTATATTAACATCCAATGTGGTTACTGTAAATTACCAGAGGACAGAATAGGGAAATAATGCAATATCTGATAATTCTGTTCGTGTTCTACTTAGAGTGATTTCCAGATTTAGCTATTTACAGACTATATAAAGAAAAATCTTTACTTTTACCTTCATTGACAATAAGGCCCTGTTTTTCACTTTGATTTTCCAGAGGATTGGGTAATTTCCAGAAACATTGACTTACTACCTAACAACCAAATTAGAAATTCTCTTCCTTCTTTGATATTTGGCAAATTTTCAGAGAAAAACATAGACAGTCTTTTCAAAGAGTTCCTTCTACCCCTAAGGAACTAAGCCTGATGGAGGTGATTTAAGAGAAAAATACTCAAATCTTTTGGAGGCTATGTATTGAAAAAAATATTTATAGGTCTTCTCAAGTTTCTTTTGGCCAAAGATCATCACTATTTCCTTTTTACTCATAACATCCGTTTTCTGAAGCCGTATTCTATTCAGTTTGGGGAAATTTCAGAGTACAAGTGGACACACAAACATGAGCAAGTTCCAAATAATTTGCATATTTATTTTTATCTTCTTATTATCCAAAAACCTGGTCTAATTATATGCAAGTACTAAGTTTTTCAGAAAAGTCACTGGTGAACTTTGGACTCAGAATTAAATTTAAGTTTCCAAACCCCAAATTTGATGATTCCCTGTTTTCTGGTTTTCACTATAAGACTTAAACAAACACGAATTTATTTCTTCCCACATCTTTCCAAATGCTCAGTAGTTATTGTGTCTGTAAACTGTGATAAATAAAATGCTTAGAAATTACTTGTTTTCAATTATATTGTGACTTTTTCTCTGGCCCATCTTAAATAAAAAATAATTTGCACTTACATGTATTTATTTATCTTTTTTTGTTTTTCAGTTTGGGAAAACTGATTTAATGGCAGTTACACTTGCCCAGTCCTTAGCCCATAATATTGGTATTATCTCAGACAAAAGAAAGTTAGCAAGTGGTAAGTTTAAGTACATGTGTGGTTTAATTATATTTTAAAAAGACTTATCTGTAAAATATTTTCAAGAATGAGATTAATTAATTCAGTTGCTTGATCAGAAGAGTTTGAGGGATAGTATAAGATAAGTAGCCAGGGCACAAAATAATTTTTTCAAAAGTAATACAAGGTAATATTTACATTACAGATGAAATTTTCTCCATGCGTAATAACTATTTAAAGCTATGTGATGATAAATTCATAGTTGAATTTAACCAAAAAAAGGACAAAATAAGCTCAGTTTGGTAATTTTAAATGGTCTAAGAGTCATAGGCATACAGTTTTAAGGCATACTGTTTTATTATGGTTTATTTAAAACATCTCTTAGTATGGCCACAGAGGTAGAATTTACCTGCCAGGCCAGATCAGGACCTGATAAAGGGGCTTAGTAAAATATGGACCTAGTAAAATATGTTAGGTTTAGCATCTATGAAGAATGTATTTTTCCCAACTTATTCATGAAGAATGGTTAAATGCTATGTATTTTGAGTAAGTTAATTATAACAACACTTATTTTATTGTTTTAATAATAAATATTATAAATATGATTGTTTATATTAATAACTATTACCATTTATGGAGTACCCGTTATATGAGAGATATTTAAATGCCAGTATTTTATACATCTAGATGCTCATTTAATTCTCTAGATCAGCGGTTCTCAACCTTCTTAATGCCACAACCCCTTAATATAGTTCCTCATGTTGTGGTGACCCCCAACCATAGAACTATTTTCGTTGCTACTCTATAACTGTAATTTTGCTACTGTTATGAATCATAATGTAAATATCTTTTTGTTTTCCGATGGTCTTAGGCGACCCCTG
>NW_017732252.1:412753-418017 GCF_001890085.2 Hipposideros armiger | reverse complement strand
GAGGGCAGTGTCACTGGCCCTCATATGTGGGATCCGAACCGGGGCCCTCTGGCATCCCAAGCGAGTTCTTAACCATCGCGCCACTCGGCCGGCACTCATTTTGAAGATTCTTAATGCATGTTGCCAAATTGCTCTATAGTCAAGTTTCTTTTTCTGTTGACCTTTTATTATTGTATTACTTTTTTTGGTATACAATTTTTTTTTTATTTTGAAACAATTTGAAACTTGAAGAGTTGCAAGAGTAGTAACAAAGAAACTTTTTGTCCCAGAGTCGTAAGTTGCTAACTTGGTGTCCATCACCCCCAAAAGCTTAATGTGCATTTCTACAAAAAAGGATATCCTCCTACAAAACCACAGTACAATCAGAAAAATCATCTAATTCTTAGCCCTCATTCAAGACTGGCCCTAATTGCAGTAGTTTTTATGTCTCTTTAGACTCCTTCAGTCTGGAAGTTCCTGCCTTTCTTTGACTTTCATGACCTTGACACATTCATAGATTATAGGTCAGTTATTTTGTAGAATGCTTTGCAGTTTGGGTTCCAGCCTAGTAATATTTAGGAAAGACTTATTGCAAAACAAATTATTCCTAACCCTCTTTGATCAAAATTACAGGTACGATATGTGTTTCTTTTGAATATGTTTGCACATAATGAAGAACGTATGCACATAGTTACCATTAGTCACCAAATGAAAAATTTGGAAATATACTGATGGAATAAACTCTTAGGGATTGAATGCAAATGTACCTAAGTAGAATTTATTTTTTCATTTTTAAGAAAATGTAAAATGTTAACAATGTTCAATTTTAAGATTGATTTACAAACAAGGGAGACAAAAATTGTACTCAGCTATTACTTTTCTTCTCTCTTAAAGCTATTATCTTCCCAAGAAGTTCACCCAGTGTAATATTGAAGAGTTTCATGACTTCCTAAATAGTGGAGGTGGTGCCTGCCTTTTCAACAAACCTTCTAAGGTAATAAGCGTGATCAGAGCTACTCGTTATTTATCTTTCTATATAATAAAAACACATTTTCAACCATTGAATCTCGTAAGAGAGCTTTTCAACTTGGCTTATATGTACATAGTCTAGATTTGCTGAATATCTGCATTTTTAAAGTCAGCTTTGATCTTGAGCATTTGGGGCTATTGTGATGTGGAATAGAAGGCAGGTAGAAATAAGAGTGCTTTCTGAAANTATTACGATTCATAACAGTAGCAAAATTACAGTTATAGAGTAGCAATGAAAATAATTTTATGGTTGGGGGTCACCACAACATGAGGAACTGTATTAAAGGGTCGTGGCATTAGGAAGGTTGAGACCCACTGGTGTAGAGGCTTTTAAAAATGGACAAGAAGTTGTTGGAATTCTCATAAAGACTTATGAATCCATGATCCTGTAGTGGTGTATCACTGTTTTATTGGCTTTTGATTGTGTTTTGTATAAGCCATTTTAAGTGAATGTTTTAAAAATATGACCACTTGTTAAAATATCAAAAAGATTTAAGTTTAGTAAAAATTATATAATAGGGTCAGAGTGAAAATATACTTTTAAAGATAGGAACCTGGTTTTACTTTGTAATCAGGCATGTGTATTCATTTTCTCTTAGGTGAGTGTAAATGTGAGGACACGTGGTCTGGATGCATAATGGGAGACACTGGGTGAGCCACTTCTATTTGAAAATAACTCACTTTTCCTTTCCCTGCTGTGCTGTTGTCATCTTAGGAACATGATACTCAGTAACTTAGTGCATGGAACCTCACCCCAGACATTTAAGGGAAAATTGGAAGTAGATTTTCTCAGTGGCTTTGTATGTAAAGTATTTTTCACAGAATAGTCTCCTCTTTATGAAAATAATTGATGTCAATAAAGCTAGTAGATCAAAGACTTTTTTAACCTTGCGCCTAGGCTGGAAATGAGGAGCAACTTTGTTCTCGATTGCTTACATACTAACTCCCTTTCTTTTTATCTTTTTCAATTTCAATAAATGGGTTATAAACACTAGTGTGCTGGTAAGCTGACTCTCAGAAACAAAAACAAGAAAAGAGTCCAGATTTGCAGCTTGTAAGATTTCTAGCAGCCTTCTACCATATGTAGAAACCTGTGGTGCAAATACTACAAAGGTTGGTTTCCAGCTCTCAGTGGTGCGTCACTAAACAAGGAGTGGGAAGAGCTGTCACATTTGCTCTCCTGAGAAAGGTTTTCATTTTTATACTGTCCTACCCATCACACACGATCAGGCACCAGTCTTGTGCTCTTTGTAGTGCACAACCATTCCTTTCCTGCCAAGCTTATCACTACCACCTTACTTTAAACTTTAATTGTCTTGTGCACTTATTTCAATGACATGCCAGATACTCAGGCAGCTTTCAGGCTGTCTTTCTCCCTTTCGGAACTCCACTGCCATCATAATCGAAAAGGTATAAAGAATAAAAGAATGAACACTTGTATAAAATCACCCAGCTTAAAAATAAAACAAAGCTGCCTGCCTAGTTAAATCCCTCTTGTGTTCTCTCTTATTGGTCCCCAGCCCCAGCCAAGGTAGCCACCATCTTGAATTTGGTGAATATCATCACAGATGTACAATGCTGTACAAACATACTTCCTGTATGTTTGTGTTGAACCATTATACAGCATTGCTTTGCATATTTTCAGTTTATATGAAAAGCATCATATTATATGTATTCTTCTGTGACTTGCTTTTTTTGATCAACTTTATCTTTGTTAGATTCATCCATGTTGATAATATATAATTCTAGCTCATTGAGTATATACAGCACAATTTCTCCATCATCCTCCTAAGGCACCTGGATTTATGTGTCAAACACATGAATCTTAATCATTTTCCTGCCCAAAACTTTCGTTGAGTCTCTGTTGTCTAAAGGATAAGGTTCAAATTCCTTCCTCCAATATTTAGATTTCCATAATCTCTCTTCATCCTCATTTGCAATCTCATCTTCTACTACTATTCATGATTGGTTTGCTAACCATTATTGTATATGGATTCCCAGCCTCTTGATTTCTTCAATATATTCTCTTCATCGGGAATTCTAATTTTTCTCTATCTAATCACATTTCTAGCCATTTGAGATTTATTATGTTTTAACTCCTGCATTATAATGTAATTTTACATGTGCATGCATCCCCTCACCAATTAGTTGTATATTTTTGAGTATTACATCTCACACTAATTTATATTTTTGTCAGACCTCACACCATAATATCTTATATAGACTTGATTTTCAAGAAATGTTTATGAATTATACAGGGATTGCCAAAAATGTACACATTTTAATAGATGTTGTTTATGTATTACTTTTCAAAGTTGAATTGAATTACAGTAGCAATGTGTAGTATCACGTACACTCAAAAGATGGCATTAATCAAATGAATGCTAGCATCATTTCATTGTATTACAATTTTAATACAGTTTTTTTCCTTTCTTAAAATGTGTATACATTTTTTTAAAATACATATTTTAAATATCTGAACAATTTTGTTTAGCAATAAGAAGAAATTAAAAAGATAGTTTTCTAAAAAAAAAAAATCATTTTCTATAGTTGTATTTTCCCGGCAATTACTAAATTCCATGCTAGAGGTTCTTGTCTTTTAAAAGCTAGTCAGTATATTGTACCAGATTATTCTGATTAACTGTTAAGCACAAAATTTTATAGACAACCTGCCTAGCACTAAGCATAATGAACAGCAAAATTAATGGCAACACTCAGATATGTATAGCTCTTTTCATTGGAACTCTTCTTAACATCAAATAGATGCATTTAAGGGAAAAGCTCTTTGCATAAAACATTGTCTGGTATGATGCTATATATAACTTGATCTGCGCCAAACATCACATAACAGCACTAATTATGGACTTATATTTCCCATGGGTACATTACCTCCCATTTCTGCTTTCTAAAGATCCTCTGTACTGCTAAATGTTGGAAAGCATTGTTGAAATGAATACTAGTCCTATTTAAGGTTCCTATAAAAATTAAAATTTTAAGAATGCATTGAATACAATAGATATGTTACACTGCAAAAAAGGTTTCGGGCAGAGCCTAGGGAGATACAGGATATCTGCTTTCAGGCATTTGAAGATGTGGTAGAGGAATTAGTCTTATCAACACTGACTGTAACTGTAGGAAGTCATATGTCTCCCAGTGAAGGTGAGAGCAAGCTGTAAATTTAAACTGCTCCTGGGGGGGAAGAGTTCCCTGTGACTATTGGAGAGGAGACTGAGCTTCTACCTGTGTGATGGGCAGAAGGCTGGGCCCTCTGGGAGCGCTGAGGGACCTTTGCAGCTGAACTGGGCTTTGACTTCTAAGGGTCCAATGCTAAGAATTAGTGACTTTCTTCTTTGACAGTAGAAGCCATCTCAGGTTTTGACTGGTAGAATAAATAGGAAACTTGAAGAAAGTCCTATTTAATTTCCATAACTGTGGCAGAGATATGCAGGATGGATGCAGTATGGTGATAAAAACATTGGCTGAGGGCCTGGCATTTAAAAGAATAAAGTATGACTTGTTAGGAATGTGAAGTGAAGGAAGTAAAGTAGCTCAGACAATTTAAAGCTGAGACAGCTTTATTTGGAGAGTCTTGAAAAATGAGTTTAGGGTAAATAAATAGTCATCGTCAATTCCATTAATTGATTCACAAAGCATTACACACTATGCTACAGGAAGTAGGGATATAAATGAACATAGTCCTTTCAGGCTAATGGGAGAGACCTTATAAAAACTATCTATTACTATCTTAATTGTATTTTCACTATTATAAAAGCTCAATGTAAAACAATTTTTGAAAAATAGAGAAAATAAAAATGTTAGCACTTCTTTTCTCACTATCCAGTGATAACCATGGTTAATGTTAAAATAAACAATGTTCAAATAATATTTAAATCTAGTATTTTTTCATTTCATTTTTATTGTTCTTTTATAAAATTTGGGTCCTTTTGGATATATAGCTGTTGACTCATTTTTAACTTAACATTATATAGTCAGCATTTTTCTGAGTTTTCATTCTTGAACACTGAGATTATTAATAACTTTTATTAATATATCACAGTTTAGTTAACAGTTTTCTTACTGTTGAACATTTAGGTTATTTTCATGTTATTTACTGTTATAATTTATGGTGGCACAATTTGTAATAGGAAATAACATGACATCTTTGTACACATAGCTGATTATGCCCTCAAGAAAAATTTCCAAAAGGAGAATTACTATATCTAAGCCTCGTTCTCATTTTGAAGATTTTTTTTTTT